>NW_028230530.1:0-92533 GCF_043228905.1 Azolla caroliniana | reverse complement strand
AAGCTTTCGTACTTCACGACACCGGCTAAGAGCCGGTTGACACTCGAAGAACCGGCCGGTTACAGTGAGGATACCGAACCGGCAGAAGGAGAGGAAGCTGAAACCGGAACCGGCCAAGACCCCGAATCGGATTCGGATGAAGAATAGACACAGGAGTTGGTTACCGAATACTGAGGACGGAGATATCCTCTCTAGGAAAGAAGAGCCCCCAGAGATTTCCGGATGCAGAGCATGTGTTGCTGACTGATGAGGGGGAGCCAGAAAGCTTCGAAGAAGCGAAGGATGACACCCATAGCCGCAAGTGGTTGAGTGCCATGCAGGACGAGATGGATTCTCTACATGAGAACCACACGTATGAATTGGTGGAGTTGCCGAAAGGAATGCGGGCACTTCGAAACAAGTGGGTGTACAAGCTGAAATCGGGAGATGATGGTAACCCCCCGAGATACAAAGCCAAGATCGTGGTGAAGGGGTTCTAGCAGAAGAAGGGCGTGGACTTCGACGAGATATTCACCCCGGTAGTAAAGATGACTTCCATTCGGACGGTGTTGAGCATAGCGGCAATCATGGACCTCGAGGTAGAGCAATTAGACGTGAAGATGGCGTTCCTCCACGACGACCTCGAAGAGGAGATATACATGCAGCAACCAGAGGGATTTGTGAAGAAAGGGAAGGAGCACCTAGTTTGCCGGTTGAAGAAGAGCCTCTACGGTTTGAAGCAGGCTCCTCGGCAATGGTACCGAAAGTTCGACTCCTTCATGACCGATCAAGGGTACCACAAGACGCAGGCCGATCACTGCGTATTTGTGAAAAAATTCGACGGAGGAGACTTCCTGATATTGCTCCTATATGTGGATGACATGTTGATCGTCAAACAGGACCAAGCAAAGATTTGGATGCTGAAGAAGGCCCTTAACCGAACCTTCTCAATGAAAGACTTGGGTCCGACAAGACAGATATTGGGGATGCATATCATCCGAGACCGGTCAACGAAGCAATTGTGGTTGTCACAAGAGAAGTACGTGACAAAGGTGCTTCAGCGGTTCAACATGTCAAATGCGAAACAAGCCAGATCGACACTCCCAACAAACTGTAGGTTATTCGGTAAGCAAAGCCCGAAGACAAAGGCAGAGAAGGCGAATATGATGAAGATACCATATGCCTCTACCGTCAGGAGCTTAATGTACGCAATGGTGTGTACCCGACTGGATATTGGATATGCAGTCGGAGTGGTGAGCCAGTTTATGAGCAATCCCGACAAGGAGCACTGGAATGCGGTAAAATGGGTACTCTGGTACTTGAAAGGCACCTCAAGTATGTGTCTCCGATTTGGCTCCGGTAAACCCCAACTTGACGGTTTCACCGATTCAAATATGTCGGCTGATGCAGATACCAGTCGGTCAACATCGGGATATGTTATGACATATGCAGGGGGAGCTGTTTCGTGGCAATTGAGGCTGCAGAAGACGGTTGCGTTGTCAACCACGGAAGCGGTGTACATGACAGCTATGGAAGCCGGCAAGGAAATACTGTGGATGAAGGACTTCATCGGTGAGCTAGGGATTCGGCAAGAGGAATATTGGCTCTACTGCGACAATTAGAGTGCCATCCACCTTGCAAAGAACGTTGCCTATCATTACAGGACAAAGCACATCCAACGCAGGTACCACTAGACTTCGGAGTGAGTTGAAGATCGAGAGTTCATGCTGATGAAGATCCACACGGAGGAGAACGAGTCGAATATGCTGACCAAAGTGTTGACACCCGACAAGCTAGATGCATGTAGGAAGAGGATCGGATTGACGAGGCATCCCATGCCGGAGTGAAGGGGGAGTTTGTTAGGATTTTGGTCCCTCTGGATGGGATATGAGTTACTCGGTAAGGAAGACCCACCCGGTGAGAACTGGATGATGAGTACCTGGTAAGGAAGGCCCAGTGAGAACTGGATGGTGAAGACCCGACAAGAGTCGGATGATGCAGACCCAACAAGAGTTGGATGATGCAGACCCGGTGAGGACCGCTCACCGGATGGAGGGACATATTTGTAAATCTGTTTCTGAGAGCCCAATGGGGCTATATTTGTAAATAGCCTGAAAGTCATATTAGTATAAATATGACCTAGGGCAAACATGTTATGTAAGTGTTGTCATTATTTGTTGTATAGAGTTATTGAGTGTAACTATTGTACATAGTGAGAGAGAGAGAGAGAGAGAGAGAGAGAGATACAGAGTGAGTCTCTGTTGTAACTGCCGCCAGGCAAAGATTGTGAGCAAGAGGTAGTTGCCTTTGTGTTCACCTGTTGTATTCCTCTCGACATAGTGATAGTTGGAGTTTTTGAACTCCCGTGGTTTTTCCCATTTAGGGTTTTCCACGTAAACATACTGTGTACCCTCTCTCATATTGTATGTGTGTACGTGTATTCACCTCCATTCCCAGTCTCGGTGTTCAATTCGAAACGACACGATCTGAGACTCGGTTGTGGCCGAGTAATATTTCGCATATTTCACGTCACCTAACCGATGAGGGGGAGCTGGAAAGCTTCGAAGAAGCAAAGAGAGACACCCACAGCCGCAAGTGGTTGTGTGCAATGTAGGACGAGATGGATTCCCTGCATGAGAACCACACATATGAACTGACGGAGTTGCCGAAAGGGAAGAGAGCACTCCGAAACAAGTGGGTGTACAAGCTGAAACCGGGAGATGCCGGAAATCCACCAAGGTATAAGGCTCGAATCATGGTGAAGGGCTTCCAGCAGAAGAAAGGAGTAGACTTCAATGAGATTTTTTCCCCAGTAGTAAAGATGACATCCATCCGGACGGTATTGGGCATAACGGCAAGCATGGACCTTGAGGTAGAGCAATTGGACGTCAAGATGGCGTTCCTACATGGTGACCTCGAAGAAGAGATCTACATGCATCAACCGGAAGGATTTTTGAAGAAATGGAAGGAGCACCTGGTGTGCCGACTGAAGAAGAGCTTATACGGATTGAGGCAAGCCCCCTGACAATGGTACCGGAAGTTCGACTCCTTCATGACCGACCAAGGGTACCACAAGACGTAGGCCAATCACTGCGTGTTTGTGAAGAAATTTGACGGAGGAGATTTCCTGATACTCCTCCTATATGTGGATGATATGTTGATCATCCGACGAGACCAAGGCAAGATTTAGATGCTGAAGAAGGCTCTAAACCATAACTTCTCAATGAAAGACTTGGGTACGGCAAGACTGATATTGGGAATGCACATCATCTAGGACCGGTTGAAGAAACTGTTGTGGTTGTCACAGGAGAAGTATGTGACAAATGTGCTTCAACGGTTCAACATGTCGGAGGCGAAACCGGTCGGATCGACACTTCCTACAAACTCCAAGCTATCCGGAAAACAAAGTCCGAGGACAAAGGCGGAGAAGATGGATATGATGAAGATACCATATACCTCTGTCGTCGGAAGTTTGATGTAAGCGATGGTATGAACCCAACCGGATATCGGATATGCAGTGGGAGTGGTGTGCCGGTTCATGAGCAATCCCGGAAAAGAGCACTAGAACGTGGTCAAGTGGATACTCCGGTATCTTAAAGGCACCTCAAGTATGTGCCTCCGGTTCGGCTCCGGTAATCCTCAACTTGATGGATTCACGGGTTCGGATATGTCGGCTGATGCAGATGCCAACCAGTCTACATCTGGATATGTCATCACTTATGCAGGGGGAGTCGTATCATGGCAGTTGAGGGTGCAGAAGACAGTTGCGTTGTCAACCACGGAGGCGGAGTACATGGTAGTTGTAGAAGCCGACAAGGAGATAATCTGGATGAAGGACTTCATCGGAGAGCTAGGGATCCAACAGGAGGAATACTGACTCTACTGCGACAGTGAAAGTGCCATCCACCTTGCAAAGAATGCGGCCTACCATTCCTGGATGAAACATATCCAACGGAGGTACCACTGGATCCGGGAGAGAGTAGAAGATCAATATTTCGTGTTGACGAAGATCCACATGGAGGAGAACGGGTCGGATATGCTAACCAAGGTGTTGACAACCGACAAGCTGGACACCTGCCGAAAGTGGATCGGGCTGGTGAGACATCCCATGCCGGAGTGAAGGGGGAGATTGTTGGGAAATCGGTCCCTCCGAATGGGATCCGGTTATGGATGAAGAGGACCTGGTGAGAATCGGAAGAGAAGACATATTTGTAAATATGTTTTGAGTAAGCCTATTGAGGCTATATTTGTAAATAGCCCAAAGTTCATATAAGTATAAATATGACTTAGGGCAATCACTTTATAAGTATGTTGTCATATTGTTGTATGTGCATAATTGTTGTATAGAGAGTAACAAAGAGAGAGAGGGAGAGAGGGAGAGAGAGAGGAGATATCGAGCGATACTCTGTTGTAACCAGTTCTTGGCGAAGAAACAGAGCTCGAGGGCGTTGCCTCCAAGTCTCTGATTGTACCCTTCTCATATAGTGATAGTTCAGAGTCTGTGTGCTCCTGTGGTTTTTCCCTATTAGGGTTTTCCACGTAAACATCATCTGTACTTTCTTTTTGGTGTACGAGTATTCATCTCTATTCCCATTTCTGTGTTTGATCCTTAAAAGGAGCGATCTAAGACTCGGTTGTGGCCGAGTAGTATTCCACGCTATTTCCTACAAGTTTGAGGAATATTGTCGAGCTCAAGGAATCCGACTAGTATACATTGTGCCGAAGACTCCGGAGCTAAACGGTATGGCCGAAAGGATGAAATAGACTGTGATGGAGAGGGTTCGACGTATGCTAGCACATGCAAGGATGCCAAAAACCTACTGAGCCGAGGCTTTGAAGATGGTTGTCTATGTGATAAATAGGTCTCCCTTAGTCCCTTTAGAAGGTGATATCCCACAAAGGGTGTGGGCGGGGAAGGATGTGTCATACCGGCATTTGAGAGTGTTCGGTTGCCTGGCCTATGAGCATATAGGTAAGGATAAGAGAGGGAAAATCAATCCCAAGAGCCGACAATGCATATTTCTCGGCTACAACAAAGAAGAATTTGGCTATTGGCTATAGGACTTAGCCGAGAAGAAAGTGATTCGGAACCGAGACATTGTCTTTATGGAAGAAAAGACAATTGTCGACTAGGAGAAAGAGAAGTCAAATATGTACATACTCCTGACTAGTCGGAAGTCGAGCACCGACTGAAGAATGAGGAGAGTCGACCAAATTCGGACTGGGAGTCGGATCGGTTGGAGGCCGATCGGGAGTCGGATACGAACCAGTTGGTTGAGTAGATAATCAACAAAGTCAAGAGCCGACGGAGGAACAAGGGAACTAGTCAAATGAAGTTAGTCGACCAAACTTGGATCCAAATCCGACTCGGATGAAGAGTCGATAGAAGAAGTCGAACTGGAGCCGACTGCGTCGAATGAAGGCAAAATATATCCCCTAAGAGAGAGAAGAGCCCTCCGAAGATTCCCCAATGAAGAATGTGTGCTCTTCCCGATGAAGGGGAGCTAGAAAGCTTTAAGGAAGCAAAGAGGGACACCCACAATAGAGAGTGGCGAAGTGCCATGTAGGACGACATGGATTCCTTGCATGAGAACCTCACATACGAGCTGATGAAGTTGCCGAAAAGAAAGAGGGTACTCCGGAACAAGTGGATGTATAAGTTGAAACCGTGGCAGAAATCCAGCCAGATACAAAGCGTGAATTGTTGTGAAGGGCTTTCAACAAAAGAAAGGAGTGAGATTTTGACAAGATATTTACCCCGATAGTGAAGATGACATCCATCCGAACAATGCTGAGCATAGTGGCCAACATGGACCTTGAAGTCAAACAGTTGGATGTCAAGATGGTGTTCCTGCATGGTGATCTTGAAGAGGAAATATACATGCAGCAACCAGAAAGGAAAGGAAAGGAAAGGAAAGAGAAAGGAAAGGAAGACTTCGTATGCCAATTGAAGAAGAGTCTGAATAGATTGAAGATTGCGCCTCGGCAGTGGTATCGGAAGTTCGAATCCTTCATGGTAGAACATGACTTCTAGAAAACGCAGGCCTACCATTGCATCTTTGTGAAGAGATATGACGGAGCAGACTTCCTCATCCTTTTGCTATATGTCGACAACATGCTGATTGTCCAGTAGGACTCGAGGAAAATCGGAAGCTTGAAGAAGGCCTTGAGCAAGGCATTCGCAATGAAGGATATGGGTCCACAAAACAAATCCTGGGAATGCACATTTTCAAGGACAAGACAAAGAAGTTGTTGTGGTTGTCACAAGAAAAATACGTGACAAAGGTGCTCCATAGATTCTACATAGACAATGCGAAACCAGTCGGTTCGACACTTCTGACAATCTGTAAGTTGTTCAGGAGACAAAAGTCTGAAGACAAAGTCCGAGAAAGTTCTGATGACGAAGGTACCCTATGCCTCAGTGGTCAAAAGCCTGATGTATGCAATGGTGTGTACCAGACCAGACATCGGATATGTTGTCGGAGTCGTCAGCCGATTCATGAGCAATCCTAGCAAAGAGAATTGGGCAATGGTCAAGTGGATACTCCTGTACCTGAAAGGCACCTCGAGCATGGGCCTCCAATTCGGCTTAGGTAAACCCCTTTTAGAAGGATTTACTGACTCAGACATGCCGTCTGATGTGGATACCAACCGGTCCACATCCGGATATGCGATGACATATGCAGGGGGATCCGTCCTGTGGTAGTCGAGGCTACAAAAGGTCGTGGCTTTCTCAACCATGGAAGCGGAGTACATGGCCGCATCGGAAGCCGGCGAGGAGATAATCTAGATGAAGGAGTTCATCGGAGAGTTGGGGATTCGGCAAGAAGAATTCTGACTTTACTGCAACAACCAAAATGACATTCACCTTGCGAAGAATGAAACCTACCACTCGAGGACCAAGCACATCCAGAGGAGATACCATTGGCTCCGGGTGTCTATGACACCGGGAGCGGGTAGAAGAAAAGGATTTTGCTCTAATGAAGATCCACATAACAGAAAATGGATTGGACATGTTGGCGAAGGTGTTGAAGATAGGTTGGATTGATGAAGCACCCCATATCGGAGTGAAGGGGGAGTTTGTCGGGAAAACATGTCCCTCTGGATGGGAAGGAGAGCACGAGCCGGATCATAAGGAAAACACCGGGACATTTGAAACGGATAATATGTCACATTCCCTTATTGAGAAATATGTGAGATGTCAAGAATTACCTATTTTGAACAAACCTTCAAGAACCTATCACGCATGCACACATGATTTTTAAAAACATCACTAAAAAGTGTGGTTAATATTTTGAAAATTAAAAATTTAATCGATATTTGGAAAATTCATATACAATTTTTTTTGAATCTTAGATAAGATGACGGGAATGCATCCAACTATAATTGTAATATGCTTCATTGTACATAATGTTAAATTCAAATCAAACTTAACAAATTTAGAAATGCAATTGTGTTACTATATTTGTTGCTAAATCTTATAAAGATTGTTATGTCGAGTTTGTAAATAGGATTTTGGGATATAACTAGAAAAACGAATATCTCACGATATACCACGCATGCCAAAAATAAACTACGAACATTATATGCCAATCATACATGAACAACGTGAATGCATTATCATATGAGCAACGACGTTAATTTAATGTTATTGTGTTTACTCGAAACTAGTTTACCAAGATTAAAGACAACATAAATCATAGAATAAACATTAAATTCAATTATATTAATAGAGAAACAATTATAACCAACATTTGTCATACAATCGATAAGTTAAAATCATCTATTCAATGGAAATTATACTTAACCACACATACTTTAGAAGTCAACCTTTGTAAACATATGATAGACACATAAAGTTCGAGACAACAATAGGATAGATTAAAGAAATTATACTCAAACGAAAAGGTTTAATATTTCAAAACAATATTTTAGTTACAAATACAAAGTATTATACAATTCACTCCATTAGGAGGTTTGGAAGAGGTTGCTCTCCAAGATCAACTGGCAGTTGTGTCGTATCCACTTGTTCTGTCAGCTCACTTGAATCTTGTGTTTGTTTAGACTTTGGTACATCTTTGAGGTCGACAAGGTCCCCTCCTTCTTCGTCTATAGGTTCCATCGGTTCTCTAGATGTCAACTGAAACATCTCCGTTTCATTGATATGCTTTGCCCCAACCTCCTGGTCTTGGTGGGAAAATCCTAGATACCTTGGATCCTCATTTTAATAAAATTATCTTGGGAGGGATCCTTCTCCAAGGCGACGTAGTTCCTGAACAATTTGAGAGCAAATGCAGTCGTTGTTCCTGAATAAGCGATCATACATGCGTAAGTAAGAAAACAAAGACGAGAAATTCTATTTTATTTTAAGATAAATTAATCACACTTCTGAGAATACCTATTCCAGAGAATAAGTCGAGCACCCAATCATCAAGGTTGGAGAACAACTCGACCAATCGATTAATTAATCGGTGGGGCTTTTGATATGGGTTTACTAGACACTTGTCACCAGAAACGTGGTGCAACTTCTTCGTTACTGCTGGGTACATGATATAATTTATGACATTTCGCTCATTCACATGTGCCCGAGCCTTCTTCTTAGAAATTGCATCGTAGTACCCCACGCACAAATGCTCCACAATGCTCACCATTCGATCTCCCGGGGTATGAGTTAACCTTATTTGTAATGGAATGGAAACAAGTCAATATCTATATAGTAAGTGCAATACAAGCCATATATTAAATATATAACAACTTAAAGCTTACCAATGCATGTGTTCGGTGGCATGGCATCTCGACTTTAGTGCAATAGTGACCGATAAAGCCTGACCCATACTATGAAATATTACTATTCGTCATAATGAAGCCAAGGTCAGGTCTGCAAAGTCTTTCACCATATTTTCTATTTGGGGATATTTATATGGCACATCATCGTATGTGGACCCTGTTATTCGAAATCCATGTGGTATGTCCGTGATGAGCAATGTATAATGCCTCTTGGGTAATATGCTTACTGTTATTCAAAATCCATATGGTATGTCCGTGATGAGCAATGTATAATGCCTCTTGGGTAATATGTCAAGCATATTACCCACATCACCATTATATACACTATAATACATTTGTCGGAAAGGATCAGCCTTGTGTAAAAACTTTTTACTGTGTCCGAGTCTTCGGGCACCTCTACCTCCTTTCCTTTCGTCATTTCCTTTTCGTATTTTGCTCGTTCCGAATGGGTGATGAATGCAGTTGGAATGCCTTCATTACTATCAAATATTTTGAAGCGAGGTGGTTTCTGCAATTATAAGATATATAAGAAAATGCGCATTATCCTAATATCAACTATAGAAGATATTAAACACACATACCCATTCTCTAAACACAATGAAAAAGTCTTCAAGAGCCTTGTACGATGATGTTTTTGGTCAAGACTGCTCCACTTCTTCCCACGTAGGCAAGGAAAACTTTTTCATCATCAACTCTTGTATCTTCATATAAACCTTATGGCTCAAAAACATTACACATAAAGGTTAGAATAAAAAGCAAATTAACAAAGAAATCCAATAAAAAACAATCATCACATAGAATCTTACTCACTTTACCAACTCAGTGACCATTTCATCCAAGCTAAACTCCTAGGCGGCCGCTCTTGATAATACAGATATTAATAATCTATCATCTTTTATCTCTTGCAATGACCGCCAAGGAAGCAACTTCATGTCCTCCGCGAGTTCCTCTATCACCAAGTTACTTTTACGTGACTTAGACGTCATCTCCACTTGAGGGTCCAACTTAGCCTTCTTTGATCGTTGACCCTTTATTTCTTTTCATTCCCATTGACTGAATATTTGATCTTGGAGGTCCCATACCTCCCCTATTTTGAAAGCAAGTTGAAACCATGAATCGTACTTTCTCAGGCCTTCAGACTTTGTGCTTTCGTCAACTGTTATCCCCACTTCAAGCAGACAATGTCGTCGCAATCTAGGATGCAGCCTAGGACCAAATTTTTGCAAATTATCAAGGTACTCGTGATGAAAGAACCTAATGCGCTCTATACATGACATCTTCTATCTATAGTCATTATCATCATTGTGGTTCCAGGCTAGCAACTTGGCTTCTTCATGTGTAAGTCCAACATACACTTTACATTCTACATACTTGAAGAAGGGGGTAAGAGGATACTCCTTCACAAGTTGACGTCGGGCTTCAACAGAGTGGGATCCTCCAATTACGTAGTATGTGTAATCATCTATTGAATTGTACTTGAAGTCTTCTAGAGTTGGGCACTAATCTGGGTCTACCATTACTAAGAATGGCACAACAATAGCACATGGATTGATCTTCATTTTGCTTTTTCAAATTTTGCACATGCACTAAATGCGGTTCTCTTATATCTAGAGCTCGTCGTCCCGTTCCTGGATCAATTGGCGGCCTCTGAATATAACAAATCAATAAATGAAACAGTTGTCCCTTAGGGACAAGCTTTGTCTTTGCAATATTTTCTCGAATCCGATTTTGTTCGGAGATAAGGGTTCCCGAGGCAATCTGACCACGTAGAGGAATTGCTTCGAGTTGTGTATCTTCCTCCTCATCTTCGACGAACTCGAGTACTTCAGGATCATCCTCCTCAGGTTGTTGCCTTTTCTTCTACTTCTTGTGTTTTGATTTTTCTTTTCGCCAGTCTTCGGTGGGGTGCTTGCTTGCGTGACCATGAGTTCTCCTTTAAAGTATGGGCGCAAAGCGACAATTAAGTTGTTTTTTGTTTGAACATCTTTTTTCAAGGCTTTGGGGTGGCAGGAGTCTATTATGACATTGCCTTCATCAATTCAGACTCTATGCAACCCCACTAAGCTATCAACATCGAACAACATGTTCGATGAGTGATTGTCCTCATATTCAACGTTCTTTATTTGCCTGTAGGTGAAGATCTTTCCCACTTAAAGCTTTCCTTCACCTTCGGATTTTGCAAGTATGAGGAGCAAATCCCCTTCTTCCTTGGAATAGATAAACGTCCATTCCACATGGGGGTAGCTCTTGAAGCGAGGCTCCCTAGTCTTTTCGGCTAATGTTCTCATTGTATTTCCGCCTGAAGACTTGGAGGTACCGTCACCTGTCGAGTCCATCAAAGTTTTTCGAGATTCTTGCTTATTCATGTTGTCGGCGGGCTTTTTGGTTGGGGAGGGAATCTTTAGTTTAAAAGATGGAACCTTTTGATGAGGTCCACTACAAATAACAAGCAATGACACAATGATATGAAATTATTCTTAAAAAAGGAACATTTGAAAACCTGAAAACAAAGGTAAAGTTCATTAAAATTAGTAGAAAAACCTCGAAATTTAATGTAACTTAGTATCCAAAACACTAAAAAAAAGCTAGTAAAATACCAATAAAGTTCCCTCTTTCAATGGGAACTCGATGCAGTGCATCGAGTTCTCGTTGAAGGAGTGATTCAACAAGAACTCGATGCACTGCATCGAGTTCCCATTGAAAAAAGCGGTTGATTGTAATGTAGTGAATGAGAACCTAATGTGGTATAGATACCATTTTGGTTGTTGATGAACACATGACAATATATAGTTTCACACTTGTCCCACCGGGTAACATAGTTCTAATTTATTATATTGCATTTTGTTTTCTTTTCCGCACAATCTGTAACAAGCCCAACTTTGTTATCGTGTACAAAGGAGGAAAAATTAATATTGGTATTCTAATTAGTAAACATGAATGGTGTAGTGTGAGGATACATGTTATTTGCGAGAGTGTAGGTGTGTGGTCTTGAGGCGAGCATACACTCTTTGCTAGAGTGTGTAATTGAGTGATGAGTACACAATCTTTTCTACATATGACTAATGTGCCACAAATGTGTACCCTTTTCTAGAGCATGTGGGTGAGAGGGAAACACAGGTTCTTTGTTAGAACATGAAGTGTCTCATGTGTGGACACATGCTCTTTGGTAGAGTATGTGGTGTGTTGAATAGATACTTACCCTTGATAGAGGCTTTGTTGATGGGGTAATTTCTTCTTGCACATTATCAATTGTAGACCAAATGCTTGTTTTAGAACCCTTGCTCCTTTTTAAGAGTCTGTTTGTTTTTCCACCTCCCTAGGTTTCTTCAAGCGTTGGTTCCATCAAACACACTTTCCTTTTTTAGTGCATGCTTGTTTTTAAAGTATGAGCTTTGTTTCAAACTATGACCTCTTATGACCATGTGCTTGTTTAAAATATAAATGTGTTATGAACATAATTGTGACCTTTGTTCTCTAAGCTTAGGGTTAGGTGTGGGCTAATTATAAGGAATAAAGGGTGAGGAATGAGTTATCATCAATCCTAGAGTGGGAGGTAACTTTAGAGAGTTTCATCACTTGATCACTTAGAAAAAAGCACCAGTGAAACAAACAATGATGCAGAGTTTGAGCCAATATAATATAGCTAGCTACCTTCATGAAGGGGATCATCTTTTTTTTTATTTTTAAAAGAAAGTATACTTCCATTAGTATTTAGAAAAGTCATAAAAACATACAAAAATTTCCCCAAAACATCTTTATAAGATGCTAGTTGAAAAAACAAAAGTTTTGATGAAAAGTTTTGACTCCACCATAGAGTAAAGTAAACAATCAATCGGAAAATTGTGCTATAAAAAGCTTCCACAAAGGTCTACCAAACGAGGTAAAATGCAATCTATACCCTTTTGTTATGCAATCAAGAAACTTCAATCTCCATAACATGTTGCAGGTTGTAAATAACCATCTTCTTTCACCCTGTCCAGATACAACTGAATAACCTTACAACATGGGCAAAGAACCAGTCTTTAGTCCAATCACTTACCGTTCCGGGTGATCAAGAGTTCTCAAGGGATGTTCCATTCAAGATCCCAATACCCTCTATTTTTCTCTTTGTTTGATGCCTCGAGAAGATTGTCAAGGCCTCCATACTGAATGCAAACTATATGTCCCCCTGGTTTAAAGATTGTGGCTTGCATACTTCCATTGTCTAGTGTTATAAGCGTGTAAAGCCTTTGTCTTTTTTTAACCCACATAATTGTTTGATAAGTTGGCATTGTCCATAAACATTCTATATTAACACAAGCAGTTAATCTAAAGTTTTCCTCACCCTTTCTCTATAGTATGCTTCGACGCCACCACCATCTTCACTCATCCTCATAACAAGAAAAATGCTTCATACAGTCCACTTCAGCCATCTCAGCGATTAGCATGTTGCAACATCTTGCCAAAGTCCACTAAAATCCTGCATAATCAACAGAACTCAATATAAAAATTTCCTCACCCACTCATGCTATTCAACTTCGACCCCACCACCATCTTCACTCATCCTTATCTCATAATCAAGTGGACAATTAGAAGAACTTCAACATTGGAGACCAATTACCTTGTTGAATGTTATTTATAAAATATTAGCAAAAACATTAGCTAGAAGGTTACAGCCTTATCTGTCGTAGTTGATTCATGATTCTCAGATTGGTTTCATACAAGAGAGAAGTATTTTTTATAATATTATTCTCTTTTGGGAAATGGTTGCCTTTGCGGAATTGCGTAAGCAAGACTTAGCAGTATTATTTCTTGATTTTGAAAAGGCTTATGACAGAGTGGATTGGGATTTTATGGAGGGAACATTGGTTAGGATGGGTTTCCCAAACACATGGATAAGAGGAGTATCAACATTATATCGTGATGCGTATAGCTCTCTTTTATTTGAAGGGGATCATCTTATTGCATAGAGACTTAGACAGTATGGCAAAGCTCTAGTTTCATGCATATGTTCCTTCTTCAAACCCAAAGTATGATCACGGATCAAATGTTAGTGAAGATGTGTACTAGAGAAAGGCTCAAAAGTGAAGAATAAGCTATACAAGAGCTCCAAAAGTGATATTCACATTCTTTTATATTATTTGAGCCCGTTCACACTATAATAGCCAATATGTCATTGTTTCTCTTCTTTCTCTATCTTGCGTGTCTATTTCCTTGCCACTAGACTTGTTCCTTTGGTATCCAATGCCAATATGATGTTGTTGGAAAGGCATGGGAAGGGAAGTATATGATAGGTACATATCAATTCATCTTGGAGGCTAAGATACACTAAATCTTTCCTATGGTGAAGGAGACTTGGGTAGAGGTTATTTCTTGTAACTCTCATGTCTATTCACCACATGTCAAAAATTAGTCTTTTTCACTTTTCCATGTCTTTGATGTCAGCTATCTCTCATGCAGGTATGTTCATGGTACATCAAGCCCAAGGTGTGTACTATGAATCAACATTATTGAATTTGTAAAGATATAAAATAGTGTAAGGAATCCTTTCTTTGTTGATATACATTGGGGATTAGAATTGACAGTTTGAGCATTTCCATTGGTTCACGTTTCTGCGTCATAATTTTTTATGTTGTTAGGCCAAAACATTTTTATGTATGAAACCATGAATGTGCATGTATGAGTGCACATCAAATGTCATAAGAAGAGACAACGATTTAATAGGTTTGACAATAAAGATTTTGAATCATTAAAAGGTGTCAAGGTCTTTCTAAGGGACAACGATTTAAGCTTCAAGAAGTGATATGGGTGAATATCTTTAGGAGCTTACCTACAACAATGAACTTCCTGTCATTTTCACAAAGTGAGAAATTGTGATAAGGCAATTCGTGCCTCATGTGCATTCTAGTGGTTTCTTGTCATGGACTCTTCTGTTCTAAAAATGTCATGTGAATATTCGTATAGGAATATAGTGTAATCGACAGGGATTTTTATTTTGTTTTGTTTTTGGAAATCAAGATATGGGATTTATGACGAGGATATATTTGTTTTGAATTGCTTTTGTACATTAACAAGAGCGAAAGGTATGGGTTTCATTGTCCTAAGAGCATTACAAATAAACACACCATCACATATTTCTAAATTGAATGGCCCCTTTCGATATCAAGGTCGCAAACGGGGCCACCCTCTTTCTATTTTGATGTCATCTTGGGGCATAAATTCTAGCACTACAAGAAAAGGTCATCTACTCAATAATTGCAAGCATTCAAAATAATGATTTATCCTTTGTTGACAATCGGTGATGAAATGACATGGAAAATTTATCCTTTTGTTGCTAGGCCTTCTATTAGATTGCCAACATTTGATAAATTAGGTGAAATATGTAAAGTGTGGCGAGCATGTGACAAGAGAGTTCACATTGCAATAGTTTGGGGGTGGTAGTGTGCATATAAACCAAATAAAAGAAAAATAGTAAAAGTAACTTCCTCAAATTCAAAGTTGATCAAAACACATTGTACTTTAAATGGGGCTTCGAATAAACAATTGCCTCAAGGTGGTTGTGGCAACCAACTAATATGGACAAAAAATGCTTGACATGATATCATGAATTTTAACTCCATTGAAATGTTCATAATGTTGAGATGGACATGATGTTGAGATGAGCAAGCATATGTCCAAATCTTCTTAAGAATAACTAGTTAAGAATGTATGTGTTATGATTGAAGGTGAGATACATCTACTTACTTTACCTTATCAACATCATCATATTTACACTAACCTTAGCCTCTTGTCTTGTATCCTTTTCCTTTTCCTTTGGTTCCCCTCTCCTTCATTCATATTCCATCTTGAGAAATTTCTATACATTGTATCAAGCAAGTTGCATTTCCGTTCACAAGCATCTCTTACAATTAATTTCGACCAAAAACGAATAAATAAAGACAATTTTAAACATGTACAAATATTATTTATTTCATAATCTTTATGAAGTCTTATGAAGTGCAACCATAGTCACCCAAGCATAAGACTTCTATATGTAATAGGGCATTTTGGCTTTCTGTTTTTGCTTATTCCATTCAAAACTTTTCCCATCATGTCTCTAAGGGTTTGAAGAAAAAGTGAAAAGAGAGAATCAAAACCATCCATATTCAATGTCAACTCATGATACCTTCATGTAGTGGTTCTAGTTCATGAGAATTTGGGTGTAAACAAAGGAGAATAATGTGTGAGGGAGGAATCATCGTTGTTCACATTGAAGGTTTTTGGAAATAAGCATTCAAGAACATTAAAGCACACAAACATTTTCAACGATGGAAGTCATTAATGTAGTCAGGAAGGATAAATGCAAACTTTTGTGTGTTTCATGTTGAGTTTTAGTGATGCCCTTGGCCTTCGACATAATAAAGAACCAAAATAGTTATTGAGGTGTAGATCTAATGCCTTTACTATGCTCAAAGTTTCTATACATTGCATGGTCATGTGTCTATAACAACATCATGTATTTTTTAAGCATCGTGGATATTTCTAGCTGCCTAAAATGCTCATACCTTGGCAAATTGAAGCCAAACAAGCCTTAGCATTCAATGTCATTATGCCCAAATTACTTGGTAAGTTATAGTAACAAACATTTGTGCTTACACGAAAAACTAATTATAACATTGACATCTCTAGATATAAATCCAAAAGGCTAGGAATTTCTTGTTAAATGTGGTTTGGCAAACATGATACTCAGACATCATCAACATAATTGGGAGAAATTGTTACGTGGGAAAAAGAAAAATGTAGTGCTTGGCACTATCGAACATTTTGATGGTATGCTATCTTTTGTTTGTAAATGATAACTTTCATTAGGAAATAAAACGCCACCATGCGTAATGTACAATGAACATTGAATCCCTCTAACATCCACATCACCAAGACTAACTTAAAACAAACTATGGATTCGTTTGGGATTCAGATGCTATACCCAATCTACACACCATTCGGATGATAAACATGAAGATGTATCTACTTTCACACTCTTCATGTGATAGGTTTGCCAACATTTGCAATAATGAAAATTGCTAGAAAAGAATGTTGGACATAGCTTCAAGGCTACGTCCCTCTTCTCTAATGGACAAGTAGCCATCTCTCTCTTGACCATCATGAGTTAAGTACTTGTCGCACACTTCCTTTAGTCACCATCCAACAACATACACAAGGATGTCATTGCCCAAGTGCCAAGTTTGGACAATAGATAGAAAAATCAAATATATGTGAATTAATAGTCTCTTAGTTATGAAAAGGCCTACAGGAAATGTAGAGACCACAACTCACTTTTTAACATTTTATCACATTTCCTCTTACCTCATCAATTAGAGCTAAAGCTTTGTCTTTTAATCCATTGCCCTCATTCCTTAAACCGTGATCCTTCCTGACTAGGCATCCAAGTTTTAAGTGTTTCATTTTAACAGCTTGGAACTCTTTGTATAAACTTGTTAAGATCTCTAGCTTTGCTTATATAGATAGATAGATAGATAGATAGATAGATATAGGTTGTTTAGCATCTATTAGCCATGTGGATTAGGTCATTTAAGTAAGTTATGTGTGTCTTGAGTAGTGATGACTATAAGCCAATCATGACTCTCCATATGAATACCTTTGCATGAAATGGTAGATGGGAATGCCAACCACGTTGTAATATTTTCCATCACCTTGCATCCAACTTACAAAACTTCTCTACTTTAGGAGATAGCCAAGATAATGATGCCATTGCATGATGATACAATATTTGTAGTGACTTGTAACAAGAGTGTACAATCTTATAGCCACCAATCCACCAAAGGTGCAACATTTGTTTTCAGTGGCAAAGATTCTCTCTCTCTCTCTCTCTCTCTCTCTCTCTCTCTCTCTGGTAAAAGCACACAGTTATATTAATTGTATGTAAAATCCACTTAGTTACAACACTTCTTAGTCTCCTCTACCTATCATATGCTTATGTAGAGAGAGGGACATTCTGGAATACCTTTCAACTTCTTTATATAGGCTTTCACCCCATGTCTATTGTCAAACATGAAAGCATTACGCATATTCTAATTGTGTTGTAGATCCCAATAACGTAAAAATTGGAACAATATCTCCATCTCATCATTTGATCCATTTTGAACATATTGAGAAAAAACCCATTGCTAAGGTCTCAAACAACAACGGGTTAAAACTTGCCAAATGTCCAATAAGTACTTCCAAATGGTACATGCTATAGGACATTTGATGAACCTATGTGTACTATCCTTCAATGGAGCGGTGCAAAAGAAACAAGTGCCAGACCCTAGTCCTTGTCTCTTTAAGGCTGAACCTAATGGGAGCCCACCAATCATGACTCTCCATATGAATACCTTTGCACGAAATGGTAGATGGGAATGCCATCTACATTGTAATATTTTCCATCACCTTTCATCTGACTTATATACATTCCACAACTTCGTTGCTTTAGGAGATAGCCAAGATAATGATGCCATCGAATGATGATACAATATATTTGTGGTGACTTGTAACAAGTGTGTACCATCATTTAACCGCCAATCTACCCAAGGTGCAAATTTGGTTTTCAATGGCAAAGATCCTTGCAACAATGGTATATCATGTAATTTCTCCCAAATAAATCCATATTTTGGGGAAATACATAACCATCTCTTGGCATCTTCAAAATCGACAATCTTTGAGATTCATTATCAACCACATCTTCCAAATGTACAATCCCCAATCGAAATAAACAATTGAATTGAGATCTCAACTTCTCTTTCCCATGCCAAAACAACACTCGAGAAGAAACAAGAAATTCATTTTGTAATGAATTACAATATTCTCGATCACTTGATGGTCCCCATTCAAAAAGAGATGCATCTTGCCACGATCTTACCAAATGTTGTCCACATATAGAATGTTGAATATTTAGAGGAATACTTCCATTTAGTAGTGACCACCATGATGCTTGAATCTTTGTTTTCCCATGCACCAATCCTTCATGCTCAATAAAATATTGCATCATAGATATCCATGGTTGATCTTGTTGACATATATCTCGTAATAATGTAAATCTACGAGCCATCAAATGCCTTTCCAAATCCAATATTGTTGCACCACCTAACCTTTTAGGAGTAGCCAAATGGTCCCATGAAATCCATGTAATTCCCATCATTTCTCCCTTCCGCCACAACATGAATTGAATAGGTTGTAACATGTTTTGTAATGCCTTCTTAGTCCAAGGAAGTAAAGGCAAAAAATATAATAACATGGGTATCAAGATACATTGCACCACTTTGTACATGAAAGGGCCATAATTGAGACTTCCAATACATAAATTTGTCCCTTAATTTACTACCAATCCAATCAATCAATTGAACATTTGTAACATCAATGCCTAATAGATAACCCAAATGTCGATAAATTGAACCTCGTGTAATCATTGACCCTCGGCATCCCAAACATTCAAAATCACTCTCCGTACCAGAAATAAGGCGAGACTTCCTCCAATTTATATACAACCCTGAAGCCAAAGCAAATTGATCCCAAACTTGCACACTCCTTTTAAGATTTTCTTTTGAGGCTTGTAAAAACATAAAAGAATCATCTGCCAATGTTTGTGCCACCAATTGTCCACTAAAAGGAAGATGCAAACCCACAATATCACCACTGTCCACAAGATTTGACAACATTACTAGCAAAGGATGTGTAACAATAGCAAATAACAATGGGCTTAGTGGACATCCTTGCCGCACGGATCTAGTAAGAAACACTTTCGGAGTGACTCGGCCATTAAGTATCACACAGGAGGTTGCATTTTTCCCTATCAAAAAGATAAGTCAACACATACGAGGACCAAACCCCATATTATACATCACACCTGAGATGAAAGACCAATTAACATGATCATATGCTTTTTCCAAATCTAATTGCACCATAACCATTTCTTGATGTGTATGTCGAGCATAATCGGTCGCCATTTGAACATTCAAAACATTATGCAATATATTTCTACTTGTAATAAACCATATTGAGATGGATGAATAAGTTGAGGTAAGAACTTCTTAAGTCTGATGGATAATATATTTGCAAACACTTTGTACAACCCTCCCATCAATGAAATAGGCCTCCATTGATGAAATGACTCCGGAGATGGTACCTTTGGTATCAATTTGATTAAGCCCACCTTCCAGCTCCCAAGCATGAAACCAGAATCCCAACATTGTTGAAACATTTGTGTGAATGGACTCTTAAGCATGCTAGCA
The DNA here is from genome assembly GCF_043228905.1 of Azolla caroliniana. Classification (NCBI taxonomy): domain Eukaryota; kingdom Viridiplantae; phylum Streptophyta; class Polypodiopsida; order Salviniales; family Salviniaceae; genus Azolla; species Azolla caroliniana. The sequence goes on along the minus strand of NW_028230530.1, from coordinate 72,524 downwards.
TACTTCCTAAAAACTTCATTTGTAACACCATCCTAGCCAGGGCTTTTACCATTTGGAAGGTGTAACAATACCTTTTCCACCTCAGCTTCTTCAAATCAGCATCCAATTCTTGACAAATATTTGTATTCACGGCACTCCCAATTACATTATAAAACTCTTGTCATGCTTTTGACAAGACATCCTCATTAATAATCAACTCTAGCCCAATCAATTTCTTAAAATGAGTAATAGATAACTCAATAACCTTGACTAGGTGTACAACAATGTCATCCCCTATCTTAATTTGTACCACATTTGAAGGAGTATATGGTGGTCTTAATCCTTGAAAAAACATATGAGATTGTGATTGATTATCTATAAATCCCTCCTTTAATTGACGTAGTCTTGTACTTGAACAAATTCTTCACAATGTCTTGTACTTGAACTTGAACATCCAAAAGCTCTTCATCATGTCGATTATCCATCAATAGTACATTGCACCGCGTAAGAATATATGAAAACTTATCAATCAATTTCTTACGTCTTTTAACATTAGTCATACCATACATATGATGAATATCATTGATGTTTTGTAGTTGTATCCCATGCATGCCATCCTTTTGAAATAACTTGTTCTAAAAACATGCCAAAAATTTGTTGCATATAGGCATCAAATAAAGAATGTAATAATAAAGAAGAATTAAACCTCAAAGGAACTCGTTGAAGCAATGTTTTGTACATATCTACCCCATGTTTATTAAACTCAAAACATATGGGAAAATGATCCGATGTCACAACCTCTTGCATAATTGACATATTAAGCATCTGTGGCAAAAAGGACTCATCATGCATAACATACATTCTATCTAACCTACTCCATGTTTCCTTGTATTGCATAGTCTGAAATGTAAACCCAACCTCATCTTGATGCAACCATTTCCATGCATCCAACTTCAAAACCTCTGATGCCAATTTGTCCCAAACTACTTGCTCAAGAGAATCCATCAATGAGAATCGTGAAGTAGATTGTGAAGCATCAACACACATATTAAAATCATCCATTAACAAACCAACACGTCCCACTAATAACCGTGGATACATTGAGACCATAAGTCAATGCATTGATTAGCATTATTGGGTGCATAGATTCCTACCAACCATATCAAATCCTCAAAATACTTTACTTCCATCACCAAAAAACGTCCATATGGATCATTATAGACTATATGTGGACAAAACGAATCACAAATAATCATGACAACCCCTGAGTAAGGATGTGATAATTGTCCTGCATAATATGTGGAATATCCACGCAAAGGTAACATAGATCCTGCTAAATCATGACACTTATGTTCAACTGCATATAAAACATCCCAATCTTTATCAAATAAAGTTTTCCATAATATATATTTCTTATGAGGAGAAGATGCCCCTCTCACATTCCATGATACCACTTTCATTTAACATCTTTGGTAAGAACTTGCTCTTTATGAGCAAGTGTATTCATGAATGTACTAACTACTTGTTCAAGAGTTGCATAAGGATTTGTGTGTACTACATCCCCTCCACCAATATTAGGGTTTTGTTGTCTAGCTCCACGAGAACGAAGTCCTTGATTTAATTGAGGTCGTACCACCCTTCCTGAAGAATCGAATTGTAATTGGTTGGACAATCTCTAATTTCGCACTTGTTTCTGCCAAGAATTTTTCTTAAACCCCTCCTTCAATCTCAAATTATCTTTTGGTAATGTTGTACCATTAGTATTTTTTGATTCCCTTTTATCTTATGCTTCACTTGATGCCAATCTCCATCTTCAACATTTGGGCCATCATTATTACATACTCCATTCTCCTCCCTAACACCTCTAACATAACCATGAACTTTAGGATCTCATTCTAACCCATGAGATGTTCCCTCATCCATGACCATATCAACCATTGAGACAGTATCCTTCTCAACATCTTCCTTATTTTTCCCTTTGACATTATTTTCTAGGGATAGTTCACCATGATATTGACATTCAGCCATAAAATGCCCCAATTTACCACATTTAAAACAATGTCCTACAAAAGTTTCCCATTACGAAATCGACCAAATCGAGATGTATTGATACTCAACCATCCTGGAAGTTTACAACTTGTATCCCATAACATGCAAAATCTACATTTGTTCAATGAATTAACATGAGGAGCAACCAAAACTTTACCAATTTGGGACATCAATCCTGGTAGTAAATCCCAAAAGAATGAGTTACTACAATCAACGGTCACCCAAATTGGACATTGTTGTTTTAATTAAATCCTTATAATCCACCACTGGAACCCATTCCATCACATGCACTAATCTTCTATAAAAAAAGATTGGTACCTTTGCCATCAAAGCCGTACAGTGTTTTGACGATCGAAAAACTACATCATAGAAACCTCTTGGACCCACATACACATCCTCAACACAATCAGGCATTATGAATGAATTCAACCACTACTTAATTCATGATACCAAAGGAAGTTTGCTAGTGAAATACAAAATAACACCATGATCATAGAACTTGTCAAAAGTTGCTAACATAGAGTTGGTCTCCATCATCACCTCGACAACATCCTCCTCCACACAATCTTTAGCATCTTTCTCATTTTTTTCCATAAAATCGGAAAGCAAAGCCTTAACAAAATCATAACGATTGTCAATATCATAATCATTTCCAATAACATCTTTCCCACCAAGAATAGCAGCAGATGATGTTTTCTCATGTTCTGTAGAATCAATACACTTTTGCCTCTTGTAATTTTCATAACCAGCATCACCACCACATCCATCAACAATCATCAATTCACTTCATGTTGTTGTGCCAGCCATCCTAATAGAGATTGAGAGAACTAACCTGAGACGATGACACTTTTGGTTGTAGCTTCTTGTAACGATAACGTAACGTAACGTCCAAATGATCCTTGGAAAGCCCTCTGAACGAGCTTCGTAGCAAGCCAAAAATCATAAAAAACGGAGTTCTGAGGACAAAGTTACATCAGAAACATGTTTCGACATGATAATACAAAAAAACCTTGCTATCAAAACTACGTCAAAGGTAGCGATGTAGCAAGGGCAACCTTCTAAGGTGTTGCAATACAAAGCGGCACAAATGTAACTCATTTGGGGACAAAGTTCCCATACAACATAACTGTGAAAATTGCCAAATCAACTTTCCTATTATCCTACATATCTGTTGAGATACTCCAGAAAGCCCATCAAATAAGAAACCATTCTCTCTCTCTCTTTTATCGTAATTAGCTTACCCTAGAGGTAAGTCGATAACACTACAAGCACCATGTCTGGGTTTGAAACCCAATTTCCTCACCTCTCTATTATATACTTCATATATATCTCTATTTCACTAGATGTCACTGTGGAATGTAGGGGTTGAACCCATGACCACCTGGTCTCCATTGGCCAACCTTACCATCTAAGCTACATCCATCTGAAACCATTCTCTCTCTCTCTCTCTCTCTCTCTCTCTAAAGGGAAAACGTGTTGAGAGTTATGGTGACTTAACTCTTCATGATTTGTCTATGCATTGTAAGAATTTATATGAGTTATCTCTTGCCGGAAAGATGATGTGTTATGGTTCTCTTTCACATATGTCTCCCTGCTTTACAATTGAAGATATATGCATAGGACTTAAGAAATTGGCCTCTCGAAAGGCAAGCGATCTTCAATGCATAAAGGCTGAAATGCTCAAATGGACGGGAAAGGAAGCACATATATGGATAAGCGATATGTTTAATGATGCATTGCAACATGGTATGTCGTACGATTGGACTACAAATTGGATCAAACCTTTACATAAAGGTAGAGATATAAATAATTGTTGAGTGACAAGCTCAACCGGAGCCGGATCGGCTGAATAAGCCTAAGCCGGTAAGCGAGAGGAATCGGTATGCCGGTGAGCAACTGAGTCGGTAAGCAGTAAGGACCGGTAAGCAAGAGGAGCCGCTATGCCGGATCCAATCCGTAATCAGAAGCCTAGTATAGGTTAGACTACTAGGCAGTTATAGTCTCATAGTTAGTGTCAGATGCTCATGTGAGCATTGAAGTACACCGTACTTCTAACAGTCCCGTGTGGACTTGTATAAATAGCATTGATGAGCGCATTGTAGATATAGAGCACAAAGTATTCATATAATTTTGAAAAATAGTGTGTTTTGCTCTCTCTCTCTCTCTCTCTCTCTCTCCCGCGTACTCTCTCTCTCTCTCTCTCTCTGTGTATTGTTCTTTCTAACGCTTCCGCAAGCAATCCTTTACATGGTATCAGAGCACGTGGGTTGAGAACCTCTGCCGCAGACATCTACGCTTATGAAGGAAACCCTAACAGATCGAAAAACAGACACAAAAGGAGAAATGGACAGAGGTATGGCTACGTCGCTCCCGGTGGAGAAGCTCGACAGAACCAACTACGCATCTTGGTCATACAAGATGCACCAGTACCTGCTTGGGCATGGCTACTGGAGTTATGTCGACGGAGTGAACGACTCAGCACCGGAGACGACACACAAGGACTTCCCAGTGTCATGAACAGTACTGAGACAGAGAAGGAATTAGTACTAAACGAAGGATTAGTACTACGAGAGGTGTGAACTTCTTCGAGAGAAGGGAGAAGTGAGTGAGACAGAGAGAAAGAGAGAGAGAGAGAGAGTGATGATAAGAAAGATATTTATTATATGAAGAGAATATACAACGGCAGCTAAAAGGCTTAAGACTGGCGTTGAACCAATTTGGTTCAACATAATGCCTAGTGCCCTCTTTTATAGTGTTTTCAGGAGTAATCCTGAAGCTTCTAGAATGTTCCAGAGAAATCTGGAATATACACTAATTTCCTATAATAAAATGTAAATGAAAATAATATCCTACGTATTACAATAGATGTTCTAATGGTCAAGAGCTCGACCCATATAACTTAAGGTCATGGGTTCGAGTCTTGCCATATCATGACACTATCCCCCCTTTAAAACGACGAGTGTCACGAGTCGTCTTGGATTGAGGACCCGGTTTGTGTGGATATTGACGATGGAAGTCTTCAAGAAGAGCACGAGCATTGGTTACATTCTCGATCGGTTCCCAAGTACGTTCGTTGGGACTATAGCCTAGCCAATCGACTAGATAGTAGAGCTTGTTGCGAACAATCTTGGAATCAAGGATGGCGGCAACCTCGTACTCCGGCCCATCTTCAAGCTCGATCGGGGGTGGAGGTTGGATAAGACGTTCTGGGATGGTGCTCTCGTGGTAGGGTTCGAAGAGAGAACTATGAAACACCGGATGTATCCGAAGTTGAGGAGGTAGATCGAGACGAAAAGCGACATCATTAATCTTTCCAATAATACGGAAAGGACCTAATCGCCGATAATCCAACTTCTCACATGGGCGAGTAGTCTTGATGTGTCGTCGTAGCAGCCACACCCGATCTCCAATATTAAAACTAGATGGAAGTCGATGACGATCCGCGTAGACCTTGTGTGTTTGTTGAGCTTGCTGGAGATGAGTAGATAAATCCGCTTGTATCTTGCGTAACCGCTCCAAACGATCCTCCGCGCACGGATTTGTGGACACCTCTGGGGTTTCAAGTACACTCCACCGGGGGTGACATCCCGTATAGCATAAAATGGCGTAACTTTAGTGGATGCGTGGATAGAGTTGTTATAGGCAAATTCGGCGAAGTGGAGAATATCTGCCCAGTCGTCTTGATGATAGCTGAGAAAGCACCGCAGATACTACTCCAACGTTTGATTTGTTCGTTCAGCTTGGCCGTCAGTTTGTGGGTGGTAGCTGGAAGAGAGGTTACAAGTGACCTTGAGCATGTTAAAAAGGTGCTTCCAGAATTTTGACACGAACTGGGGTCCACGGTCGCTGATGATACTATCGGGGAGTCCATGATGCCGACATACTTCACGCATGACAATTTCGGCAGTGTCTTCACTGGAGATCTCCTTAGTACATGGCAAGAAATGAGCCATCTTCGTATATCGATCGACCACCGTTAGAATCGCATTGAACCCCTTAGAGACTGGAAGATCTGTGATGAAGTCTAGAGCAATGGATTGCCACGGCTTGCTTGGAATTGGTAATGGTTCTAATAAACCATATGGATGATGCCTTGGCATTTTCGCTCTGCAACATGTATTACAAGTCTGAACAAAATCCTCGACAAATTGTCGCATACAGGGCCACCAGAATGATCGTTGTACTAAATGTAATGTTTTAGTACTACCAAAATGCCCAGCTGTATATGTGTCATGACAGTTTTGTACTACTCGAAGGCGGCAAGAACCATTAGGAACATACAAAAGTTCTTTAAAGAAGAGTAATCCATCATGGTATTTGAATTGCCGATAGTCCGTACCTGGTGGTTGCGACTGTGAACACAACGCTCGAGAGGGATCAATTTGTGCTGGTATAGCTTGGGCGAACGCATCTGTCTTCAAGTCTTCACGTATGGTATCGATAACGCGGGAATCCATAGGCATGTCAAAGATTTGTGTTGCTTGTAGTCGTGCCGGTCCCAAGATGACTTGTTTTTGGTTATCGAAAGCTGGCTCGCCGGGACGGGGTGCTAGATACGAACGCCGTGATAATGCATCTGCCTTCCCTTGGTGCCTCCCCGGACGATATGTAATTTTGAAGTCGAAACGCGTGAGGAAGTGGGCCCACCGAGCTTGATGTCGATTCAGCACACGAGCATCCTGAAAGTAGGCAAGATTCTTGTGGTCACTAAATACGGTGACTGGATGAGAGGATCCCTCCAGAAAATGCCTCCATTGCATAAAAGAATCCACTATTGCCAATAGCTCCTTATCATGAATTTCGTAGTTGATTTCGGCGGCATCAAACTTGCGTGAGTGAAAAGACACAGGATGTAGCTTTTCATCATTCCCCTGTTGTGACACAATGCTCCCCAATGCAAAATCCGATGCATCAGCTTCGATAATGAATGGTTTCTCCGGATCGACATGAGCTAGAATTGGAGCCGATGTAAATGCTTTTTTAAGACTCTCGAAAGCCATGTTCGTTTCTTCAGACCAGATGAACGGTTGTCCCTTCCTGGTAAGTTGTGTGAGAGGTAGAACGATCTTTGAGTAATCTTGTATGAACTTCCGGTAAAAATTGGCAAAGCCTAAGAAGCATTGCACATCCCGTACCGAACGCGGAGTCTGCCATTCTACCACCGTTTTGACCTTAGCTGGGTCCATGGAGATGCCTTCTGACGAAATGATGTAGCCGAGAAATTCCACTTGGTTGCACCCGAAACTACATTTTTCTAGCTTTGCATACAGACCATGTTCTCGAAGTCGTTTTAGTACTAATAGTACATGAGAATCATGTTCTTCTTGGGTCTTTGAATAAACCAGTAGATCATCCAAATAGATGATCAAACAATCATCCAATAGATCTCGGAATATATCATTAGCCATGTGCTGGAAGACTGCCGGCGCATTAGTGAGGCCGAACGGCATGACAGTATACTCGAAGTGCCCATATCTGGTGCGAAACGCGGTCTTCCATTCGTCTCCTGGTCAGATCCGTACGAGGTTATATGCTCCCCGTAAGTCGATCTTCGTGAAGAACCTGGCACCATTGATCCGTTCTAAAAGACTTGAGATAAGGGGAAGAGCATACCTATTCCTGATTGTAACCTTATTCAAGCCACGGTAATCTACAACGAGACGAAGCGATCCATCTTTTTTCTTGATGAAGAAAATGGGCGCACCGGCTGGAGATTTCGAATGCCGAATGAAACCATTTTCCAAATTCTCCTCTATATAGGCCCGAAGGACTTCCAGCTTGGTTGGTGACAAATTGTAGATCGGTCCCCATGGCGGCTCTTTTCCCGGTTGTAAATCGATGGGGCAATCATACGGTTGATGATGAGGAAGTGTGTTGGCTTGTACTTTATCGAACACATCGGTGTAATGACGATACTTCTCGGGAAGTTGAACGGTGGATTCTTCTTTAGTGGTGTTGGAGGGGTTTACTGATATTGCAAAGAGGAACATTTCCTCCTTGTGCCCTTCTTTACGCAACTGACGTAGCGAAATGGTTGCCATCTTCTGAGTTGACCCTTGGGTTTGTCGACACCGGATTTCTCTTGTTCTCCAATCTATGTCAGGGTTATGTAACTCGAACCACGGTAGTCCTAAAACTATAGGATGTTCTGGGATACTAATAATATTAAATGATACTACACATGCTAAGTTATCTAGGACAATATTAATGGGCTCTGACTCTTCTAGGATATTTCCGAAAGCAATGGGACGTCCATCAATGACTACTACAGAGGCTGGACACTGGAGTTTTCTTAGGGATATCTTATGAGCTTGAGCAAATTTCTTATCCATAAAGCAAGAGTTAGCTCCGGAATCTAGGAGTGCTAGGACATGTACTGGAGGGGTACTTTTAGTACTAACTATTACTTGGGCTACGAATACATCACTAACTTGCTTAGAGGGAATGGAACCACTAATGGGCTGCACAGATCTAGGGCTATCCAACCAAACGGCTCCTATTTTGGCTGGACTTAGTCGTTTAACTCTTCTTCTAACTGACTAAGGACATCAAATTTGTTTGCTAGATCTGGGATATTAGTACTATTAGGACTATCAGATATCCCTACTGAAATAGGCTCGGATTTTGTACAATTAGAACTAGCGACTATTTGGTTTACCTGTCTTCTTGGCCTATGGGGGCAATTTATTGCGATATGTCCTGGTCCACCGCAGTAAAGACATAGTCGATTTGTACGGCGTCGCTGCTTTTCTTCTTCGGATAATGGCCCTCGACGACGTGTAGTGTCAATCTCCATCGGAGTCGGAGTATTCGCTGGAGGCGCATTATATGACTCCCTCGAAAAAGGTCTTGCTACCACTGAGGCGTAGGTGGGCTCTGATCTTGCCCTTGGCATCTGTAGCGCTGTCGTTCCGAACGTCGCTCAAAGAGGCAGTTGTCACATCTCACCGCGCGACTGATTGCTTCTATTAAGGACTTTGGCTCTTCGGGGAAGGTCAAGAGTAAATCCTTGACGTCGTTGCATAAACCATAACGGAATTGCTCCATCAACGCTTGATCATCCCAAGGGATATCGGCGGCGAGTAGGCGAAAATCTGCAGCATATGCGGAGGCTGGACGGTCACCTTGGCGTAATCGCCGGATTTTGTTGATTGCGGTCCTGATGCTGTCAGTATCTCCGAAACATGTTTTAAACTCACCTAGAAACTCTTCAAAATTGTTGAGTAACGAAGATTCCTTTTCTAATAGTGGAGCGAACCATGACAACGCTGAGCCACTTAACAAAGTGCCTACTAAACCCACTCGTGATGCATCGGTGGGATATCGGGAAGGATGCATTTGAATAACTAATCGTACCTGGTTAAGGAACCCTCTAAACTGCGATCGCGTTCCATCGAACTTCGTGGGAAGGCCAATCTTAGGTTCTTTATGAATCCCTTGTGTTCCGGGCCCGTGTTGTTGCATCGCTACGATGGTGGCTTTGAGTTGTTGCACGCGTAACGCAAGTTCCCCATGTTGTTGTTGCGTTTGCTGCTTTTCTAAGGAGATTTGCTGAAGATCCCCCACCAACCGTTGGTTTTCTTGTTCCAAAGCATGGAACTTCTCCTTCAAGCCTTGAAATTCCGAGAAAACAGATTGATATTCTTCAGCGCTAACAGTGGCCATGGGATGAAAGAAAAGAGGAATAAAAGATTAGTAGGAAATGAGAGAGACAGAAGGTAGGAAAATTGGTTCAAACTGTCATGAACAGTACTGAGACAGAGAAGAAATTAGTACTAAACGAAGGATTAGTACTACGAGAGGTTTGAACTTCTTCGAGAGAAGGGAGAAGTGAGTGAGACAGAGAGAAAGAGAGAGAGAGAGAGAGTGATGATAAGAAAGATATTTATTATATGAAGAGAATATACAACGGCGGCTAAAAGGCTTAAGACTGGCGTTGAACCAATTTGGTTCAACATAATGCCTAGTGCCCTCTTTTATAGTGTTTTCAGGAGTAATCCTGAAGCTTCTAGAATGTTCTAGAGAAATCTGGAATACACACTAATTTCCTATAATAAAATGTAAATGAAAATAATATCCTACGTATTACAATAGATGTTCTAATGGTCAAGAGCTCGACCCATATAACCTAAGGTCATGGGTTCGAGTCTTGCCATATCATGACACCCAGTGTGGGAACAGGCGGCAAGCAGGGTGATGTACTGCTTCGCGTCCAGTGTCGGTGACCAGCTGCTCAACCATATCCGTGACGCCAAGACACCGAAGGATGCTTGGGGAAACTTGAAAAAGGTTTTCGCTGCAAGCACCACTGCCCGGAAGCTGCAACTCAGACAGGAGTTGAGCAATGTTCGACAGAAGAACATGTCGGTGGCAGATTACACAGCCCGGATCAAAGGGATCTGTGACTCCCTTGCCTCTATTAACGTCACCGTAGAGGAAGACAAGATGGTGCAGGTCTGTCTTGGAGGCCTGGTGTCCAAGTTCGGAGCATTTCGGACTGCGGTTTGTACAAGGGAGAATACACCCTCATTTTTTGATTTACAGTCGATGCTCCTTGTAGAGGAGAACCACGCTGGTGCATCTACCACTGCATCCCCAAACAGCCGGATGTTGTACACGGGAGCGGATCAGTCCTGCGGGCATGGTGGACGAGGCAGGTCGGCACACATTGGAGGTGGCCTGCAAGAGCAGGAACGAAGGCACAGTGAGCGTGCCGACAACAGTTCTGGGACTTACACAAGCAGGGGGAGTCAAGGTGGTGTTGGAGGCCGGCAAGACAAATCCGGTACGGAATGTTGGTACTGTGGCAAAAAGGGCCATAGGGAAAGCGAGTGCTGGAGAAAGCGTGCCGATTCGGACAAATCCGGATCCGGCAAGACCGGTAAGGAAGGCCGGCAAAGCTCGCACTACACAAACGGATCGGGAGGATCCAAGAACGGTAAGGGGCCAGCCTTGGTGATGAAGCACAAGGCAAACTCAATGAAGAAGACCACCTCCAAATCAGAGGAAGTGTGGTACGTTGATTCCGGCGCATCGAACCACATGACGAGCCACGGGGAGTGGTTCTCCTTTTTGGAGAAGCTAGATCAACCGGGAGTTGTCGAAACCGGAGACGACACTCCCCACCCGATCGTGCACGTCAGAGAAGTCCCTTTGAGCCACGTCGGATAGAGGGGGAAGCTGATGAATGTATTACATGTTCTGACGATCACGAAGAACCTGGTGTCGGTCGGACAGATCGTCGACCACGGGATGCAGGTGCAGTTTACGCACCTCGGGTGCTTCATTGAGGATGAGGGTGAAGTTATTGCACAAGGGCGCAGAGATGGGAGGATGTTTATCCTCAACACCAATGATGTCGGCACCGCACTGTTCGCCAAAGGACAGAAGGTCGAGTCGGATATCGACTTGTGGCACAAACGGATCGGCCACGTCAACTACCGGAGGCTTCAAGACCTGCAAACGGAACAAGTCGTTTTCGGTTTGCCGAAGTTTAGCGGCCGGAGAGCCCAGAGTTGTGAAGCCTGCCAACTTGGGAAGCAACACCGGCTTCCATTCCCCACCAAAAGAAATCGAATCCGTAACAAGTTCGATCTTATCCATTCAGATGTGTGGGGACCGGCACAAAATGTTAGCACTGGCGGGAGTCGATATTTCGTCTCCTTCATCGACGACTACACACGGCATACGTGGATCTACCTCATTGAGCGGAAGAGCGAAGTCTTCGAGTGTTTCCGGAGCCTCCAGAAGATGGTGGAACAGGAATCGGAGAGGAAGATCAAATGCCTACGGTCGGATGGCGGAAAAGAGTACTTTTCCGGCCAATTCAACAGCTATCTGCAACAAAAAGGAATTCGGCGAGAATTCAGCTGCAGATACACACCGCAACAGAACGGTGTGGCCGAAAGGAAGAATCGGTCGCTGATTGAGGCGGCTAGGGCAATGCTAGAGGAAAAGAGCATGCCCAAGTTCTACTGGGCGGAGGCGATCCAAACGGCCGTTTACATCCAGAACCGGATCGGGGACAATGTGTCAGCTCACGAGCTGTATTTCGGGCGCAAGCCGAATTTGAGACACCTCCGAATATTCGGCAGCATAGCCTATGTACATGTGCCAGATGAGAAGCGGAGAAAGCTGGATGCAAAATCGGAAAAATGCATCCTAGTTGGCTATGCTCAAGAGCAAAAGGGGTATAAGTGTTATAACCCCCTGGACGAAGCAGGTCCGAGTCAGCCGAGATGTCGAGTTTGATGAATCGGCATCGTGGTATTCCTTACCGACTCCGACTTCCGATCACGACCCGATGTCGGAGGATGGGGATAGTGAGCCCGAACCGGCCCAGGTAGAGAAAGATGAAGCCGGGACTCAAGATGAGAGTCCGGAATCGTTCCGGTTAAGCGGACCGAATGAGAGACTGAATCAGTCCAACCAGTCGGATGATAAGACGGCGAGTAGTGGAGACTCTGTCGTGCTCTCCCCGCGCAAGGAACCGAGGAGACGGTTCACACGTAAAGAGAAAGGGAAGCAGAAAATGCCGGAATTCGAGAGCGGCAATGATGAGTCGGATCGGTGCGTATCTGACTTCGGCAAGGACATAGGCAGATCTTCAGGAACGAAGACCAAACCGGCCAAGAAGGGTCTCATACCGGGTAACGATGAGTTACGCCGATCCACCCGCCAGAAGGATCCCGTTAAACGGTACGGGTATAACGAGTACATGGCGCATCATTATACGTACATGACCAAGGTCGCGGAAGTGCGTGAGCCGGAGAGCTACGCAGAAGCGGCAAAGGACGCAAATTGGCGTGCCGCTATGGAGGCAGAAATGCTGGCACTGGATGCCAACGGAACTTGGTACCTGGTTGACCCTCCCCGTCACTATAAACCGATCGGCTGCAAGTGGGTGTACAAGGTAAAGTACAATGTCGACGGTACAGTTAACCGGTACAAGGCTCGGTTAGTGGCGAAGGGATATGCGCAGACCCACGGAATCGACTACGACGAGACCTTCGCTCCTATAGCGAAGATGACGACGATTCGTGTGGTACTGGCGGTTGCTACGGCAAGGGGGTGGCATCTTCATCAGATGGATGTGAAGAATGCCTTCCTTCAAGGAGATCATGAAGAAGAAGTCTTTATGACTCAGCCCCCCGGATTTCAGTCAGAGGTGAACAAGTCGGCGGTATGCCAGCTGAGGAAGTCATTGTACGGCTTGAAGCAACCCCCCCATGCTTGGAATGCTAAGATCACGCACCGGTTGCGAAAGATGGGGTTTGTTGCCTCTAAGTCGGACTCTTCCCTGTTCATCCATCAAGGCTCAAACGGTCCGGTGTGTATCTTACTCTATGTTGATGATTTAGTCATCACCGGCACAGGTCTTCCGGAAATCAACCTCGTCAAGTCCCAGTTGTCGGACGCATTCGATATGAAGGACTTGGGGTTGGGGAACCTTCATTATTTTTTGGGGATCGAGGTGATCCGCACCCCCAACGGTATATTGCTTTCTCAACGCCATTATGTGTTGAATATACTGTACAAGTTCGGCATGACGGAATGCCGACCTATCTCCACACCCCTGGACCGGAATCAGAAGATCCGTCCCAACTCCAGACCAGCCTGCGATGAGAAACGGTTCCGACAAATAGTCGGAAGCCTGATCTACTTGACCATCACCCAACCCGACATTAGCTATCCGGTCGGAGTGGTAAGCCAATTCATGCAGAAGCCGACCGTGGAGCACCTTCAGTGCGCGCAACGAATACTGAGGTATGTAAGCGGCACTAAGGACCGGGGGCTCTTATACCGGCAAGGTATAACCGAAGAGCTTGTCGGCTACACGGATGCCGACTGGGCTGGCGATGCAACAGATCGTCGTTCAACTTCCGGCTTTATGTTTTCTCTTGGGAGTGCGGCTGTTGCGTGGAGCAATAAAAAGCAGTAAAAATCAGTGAACCAGTTGAAGAAGCCAAGGGAAGCACGGAGAAGGCCAAGATCCGGACGTGGTCTGATGTGATGAGAGGCCTGAAGCCGAAAATCGAATCGGAGGATATCGATTCGGACAAGAGCTGGAACGAGTCGGAGACAGCCGATTCAGATCAACAGACGGATCCGGATGAGTCGGATCAACGAGAGGCCAAGGAGACACGGACGCATCGAAAGTCGATGCCATCACGGTGGAACCGACGGATCGGCAAGCGCCGGAGTCATAGCAGCGAAGGAGCTGAGATGGGCCTATTGAGCAGACATGCCGAAGGTCGAGGCACGCAGAACCAAAGGGGTCGCGGCAAACGGAACCGGACCGGACAAGGAGCGCGAGCAAGGCGAAGCGACGCTAGGAGAAGTCGGTTGGAAGAACCGGTTGCCACAGAGGTTGACACTACGACCCTACCTCAGGTTGAGCTTGAGGGGGAGTGTTGAGCGGCAAGCTCAACCGGAGCCGGATCAACTGAATAAGCCTGAGCCAGTAAGCGAGAGGAATCGGTATGTCGGTGAGCAACTAAGCCGGTAAGCAATAAGGACCGGTAAGCGAGAGGAGTCGGTATGCCGGATCCAATCCATAACTGGAAGCCTAGTATAGGTTAGACTACTAGGCAGTTAGTGTCTCGTAGTTAGTGTCAGATGCTCGTGTGAGCATTGAAGTACACCGTATTTCTAACAGTCCCGTGTGGACTTGTATAAATAGCACTGATGAGCGCGTTGTAGATATAGAGCACAGAGTATTCATATAATTTTGAAAAATAGTGTGTTTTGCTCTCTCTCTCTCTCTCTCTCTCTCTCTCTCTCTCTCTCTCTCTCTCTCTCTCTCCCACATACTCTCTCTCTCTCTCTGTGTATTGTTCTTTCTAACGCTTCCACAAGCAATCCTTTACAATAATGTAAACAACTATCGAACCATCATGGTTGGCTCATTAATGGAAAAACTATTTGGATGTATAATGGAATCAAAGATAAGTTTATGGGTTGAAAAAAGTGGTAAGAGAGCTTATGGACAAGCTGGCTTTCGAAAACACCATAGCACCATTGATCACCTTATCACCCTTCGAGTATTAATGGAGGAAAGTCGCCTTAGAGGTAAAGGTTTATATTGTTGCTTTGTAGACTTCAAGAAAGCTTTTGATATGGTACCTCGTGAGCATCTTTGGAGGCGAATGGAAGAGCTTGAGGTGCCAAGTGAATATATATGCTTGCAATTTTCCGAATTTATGAGAAGGTTATATGTTGTGTGCGCATGAGAGATAAACTTTCAGATTTTTTCAAAAGCACTATTGGTGTTAAGCAAGGATGCCCACTCTCACCAACACTATTTGGTCTATGCATTGATGAATTGGAAGAAATGGTTACCAAGTTTGGAAAGGAAGAATGTGTTGAACAAGTTGCCATTGGGAATGTTGTGATTATGCTTTTGCTATATGCAGATGATGTAGTGCTTTTTGCAAATACTTTAGGAGATGCACAAAAGCTTATGAAGGCATTAGAAAAAAATTGCATGCATACTAAATTAAGTGTCAATAGCTCTAAAACAAAGATTATGCTTGTGAAGAGCCAAAAAAGAGATAAACCATGCATTATGTACAACAATGAGCCACTTGAATGTGTGGAAAGCTTCAAATATCTTGGCCTTGAAGTTCCTTCAAATCATAGATGGAATGAATGTGCTACACGCCACTTAGAGGCGGGCAAGCGAGCATACTATGCATTTGAGAACACATGCAATCTTGGAGATATTACGTGTTGGGTCCTCAAGAAATATCTTTTCGACACTTTGGTGACACCGGTTCTTCTATATGGGGTGGAAGTATGGGGCGGTAGCATCCCTAAATCTATGTGGAAAGAGTTTGAAAATGTCCAAAAGCATTTTCTTACCAAGTTTCTACAAGTTAAGAAACAAACGCCCTACACCCTCCTCCTTGAGACGAGATCGCTTCCCATTGAGATCATGGCCATGGAAAGGGTTGTTGAATACATGCTTAAGGTTCAAAAAAGTCCCTCACATCGACTTCCTAGAATTGCGTGTGAAGCAAGCAAAAAGATCCAAAAGACGCATAAAAGCAAAATTTTGTGTTTCGATTGGATGCAAGATATAGAAAAATAGTTTGGTAGATGGGATGTGAGACACTTGCTTCATGATGCATCATTAGATTCCTCTGTAAATGAGGCATTTTTGCAACGCCAATGTATCATGACATGGGACAAATGTGGAGGCTCACGCTTCACACATTATACTACACATGTTGCACCTAACTACAAAACCATATTCTTTGCGGAATAGGGAAATCGTACACATCCATACATGTTAGAGCCCATACCGTTATCTTCCATTCGAACCATTGCTTCCATGCGACTTAGCTCACATGCATTGCGATGTGAAACAGGGCGTTGGGGTACAAGTGATGAGAGTGGTCGGTTATGCACACTTTGCCCTAAAAAAGTTCGCGAGTCTGAGTATCACACTTTGATACAATGCTCTGCCTTTGATCATATTCGACCATGCTTTCCACATCTCTTTGATCGAGCCCAATCTTTGCATGAATTCCTCTCACAACCACAATGTGCACTCTCGATTGCAACATTCATTGGTATTCTTGAACATCGAGAGTCACTACTCACTTTCACACGTGTCATGTGAAATGTAATATTTTTGGTCTCATAGGTCATATTTGACCTCTGAAGACGATAATATAATCTATCTCTCTCTCTCTCTCTCTCTCTCTCTCTCTCTCTCTCTCTCTCTCCCCCCCCCCCCCCCCCATATTCATAGAAAGTAGTTTCACTCCTTACTATCATTATATGAATATATTCGTTAACTAATTAAGAGAATTCTAGCTACATTAGCATATTTCTTAATATCATAACCATTTGATGAATAGTAAAGCTCCCAATCTAGTGGACGTTGGCTCGAAGATACTTCAGTGTGAGAGAACTTCATAGGATAATAAGTGCATTTGGGGCAACTACTAGAAACAAGAGTTGGTGTGATGACCCTTTCCTTCAAAAAGTGGGTTGACCTAGGTTACCCTATTCTAGTTTTGCCATGACATCTTGACCAAAAGTGTGTTGTCCAAGAGATAGACAAATCCAAGGGCATATCAATCAAATATGTCACATTCCCCACACCGACTCCATGCAAAGTTGCTTTCGTTAGGAAGCCCAAATTGATTGCAAAAGGAATGCACAATCTCCGAGAACAAAACCATCTAGACACATCCCCTAGAGATAATTCGGTTAGTGTAACACATAGAAGGATCCCTAAAAGATTCAAATATCTTGCAGATATGGAAAAAAAGTGGTGGGTTGTAAAGGATCACCTCCACCCCCATAAATTCCATGCCAACACAGTAGACAAAGCCAAGCACACAATCAAATATCTCACATTCCCCACAACGACTACATATAAAGATGCTCTCATTAGCAAGCCTACAAAGAAGTGTATAGAGACAGAAGTTGCCTTCTCAAAAGAAGTTACCAAATCAACACCACTTGCCACCATATGTAAAATAAGTCTTCAGTAATTTTAATATTGGTGATATAGCCACATTTTTAACACCAATGCCACGAATTTTATAGGCCAAAAAAGTCACAACTAGTGCCACCATATTGAGATGCTCATGCCAATCAATAAAGTAAAGATAATGTCAATTGCCTTTCACAACCTATTTTTTGTTTTTATTTATTTATTCTTTATCATGTCTTCTCTTTACTTTTATACCCCTACTATTTTATTAAGGTGTTTTTCAAACCCTTGTTCTCATCCCCCCCACCATCATCCTTTGTCACCCTCATTTCTTCCAAATCCCCCAACCATCCCCATATCCATCATTGGAACTCATCCTCTCTTTTCCTCCACCCACCATCGACATCAACGTCACTATCCTCTATGACATCCTCATCTTCATTGAGCGGGAACATGTTCTAGTCTATAGAAACCATATCTTGAAAATCTTTTCATATCCAATTCTGTAAAATATTAGCTAATGTTGATTATGTTTTCAATCCAACTTTACTCACACCATTTGTGGTATTATAGTATGTGATAAAGAGTTTGATCAATATCAATGTTGAGAATAATGTGCATGTTGAAAATATTATATCTTGTCTATGTAATGCAAATTTAAATAGGAAATTGGTAAATTCACAGTTTTTTCCGTATTTTCATAGTTTTTTTTACAAATGATAGCCACATTTCATCCCCCCAAAAAAACTGTGAAAATACGGAAAAAACTATGAATTTACCAATTTCCTTTAAATATTGTAATTGGATACAACTTGATTTACAATCCATGATCTCTAAGATATATTTCTACAGGGTTTTTTAGGTTATCAAACCAAGAGATATGAACAATCCATTCACCTTATCATTATTTCGTGCTAGTGTAGTATTATTTTGGATTCACAATAGAATGTAAAGCTTAAAGATATGGCCTTCTAATTGCCATTGATCATCAAGTAACCTAACCAACTAAGCTACAACAATTTGGGGCTATCTTATCATTATCTTACCTTTTTCATTTCTCTTTGTGTCTTGACGAGTGACATTTTGAAAAGAGATTGTGAGAGAACATCCTTTGAATAAGCATATAGGAGAAGAATTTACATGACTATTTTGATAATGTTGATAGATCAGGAGAACAAATTTCCACCACTAACGTAAACCTTTAAAGCAATTCGCAATTTCTTCAAACTAATAGCCAAATCTTCATAGATGAGCCAAAATCATTTATTCCTTCAATGACATCTCAATGGTAGGTTCACAAATCTCATTTCCAAAAAATCATATATGTTAATGCAAACCTTTATTGAAGACATTACAGCCACCATGCAAATTTAGCATTGTGCTTATATAAAAATGGTTTACTTCAAATGTTGGTGTAACCATTCTTATATTTGGTTGTTGGTGGGCCATGCATTTACAAATGGTGCTGACACATTCTTTTGTATCTTGAATCTTGATATAAGAATTGTTTCATCCAATCATACCATGAACTACATGCAAAACATTTCCAATATGTGGATGATTGATCAAATATCTAAAAAGAATAGCTTTAAAATATAGTGGGGCTATCCCTTCACATTCAATATAGTATTTTATATAGAAATTGTTACAACACTTTGCTTCATATTTGAATCATTCCATTCTTGCCTATAATAAATTTTAATAATAAATCAATTATTTTCGTGCTTGGAGTTGAATTCGGGAAATGTATTTGAAGCATTTTTGTGAGTATGGGTGAATTTTCGCATCACATGTTCTATGTTATGAGTAGATTTTTAAGGGTTCTCCCCACAAGAACATGTATGACATGGGGATGGTAAAGCTCAATAAGGGTTCTATTTTGATACTAGACGACCCTGAAATAAAACGTGCATCGTCTACTTGATATTGGCGATAAAGAGAGGTCATATTTTTAGTGTGCAACCCCCCTAATGAATGATCAAGTGTTACAACATTTGATGTGTGTCAAGAAATGAATAAAAAAATGAAACATTAGCAAAATTTGTTCTTTTCTTGTGAGTAATGTGTTGACATTAAGATAAATACAAATACAAATGGATAAGAAAATGAAAAATGAGTAGAATGCGTGTTGTCTCTTGACATTACAATTCTTTGCAAGTGATACCTAGAGAGAACTAGAAAGCCAAGTGGCATAAGTTGATCCATATTCAGATTGGCATTGGAATTGTGATTATGATCGAGATTGATAAAGTTCAAGCATTGCCAAGAGGTTTGTACTTATAATTGGAGTCTATTTCTAAACAAGCATGCAAACACATCTATGGCACAAAATATCACTATACATATTATGGTGTCCCTTGAGAGTAAGTGCATGCCTTCATGTTGTGGTGTGCATGTGTTCCTTTGTGTCACCCTTTTAGCACACATGTAGCTAAACCAACCCACCCTTTTAACACACCCTTTTTAGCACGCATGTAGCTAAGCCAACCCACCCTTTTAGCACACCCTTTTTAGCACACATGTAGCTAATCCAACCCAAATGGGTACCTTTGTATCTACTATAAATTGCGGAAGAAATAAGAAGCTAAGCAAGTTTGTTTTGATCTCTTTATGTGCATTTCACAATATATTTGTCACAATCTTGCGGATGGATGAAAATATTGAAATTTGAAATCAACTTTATCTAATTATATGGTCTAAGGCAATACTGTCAATTTCACCTTTGGCAAGTGAATTGGTAAACCCATCTTTTCCATGGTAGCAAAAGATTTAGTATCCATTTTCTCAAACAATAAATTTTGTAGTCAATGCAACATCAAACCGATTGCTCACAATTGAATCTATTGGGGTTGCAAAGGAAAATCTTTACCATTTACATACTTTCATATCACTAGATTAAATAACACTGATTATTCAGACCTTACGAAAACCTGCTAACTAAAAAAAACTTACAATTGAATCTATTGGGGTTGCAAAGGAAAATCTTTACCATTTACATACTTTCATATCACTAGATTAAATAACACTGATTATTCAGACCTTACGAAAACCTGCTAACTAAAAAAAACTTACAGTTGGGACCAATCTTTCAAAAACTTTGAAAAAGACACAAAGTAGATTCTAAGGAACTGTCAGAAAAAGGGGGTTCAACACAAGTGGTGTGTGCAGTAACTCTATTACATACATATTACAAGTACTTTTATTGGATATTTTCGTTCTTCAAACGTATGGGAAGAAGAGTCCTGAAATCTCAATTTTCAGTGGAAACTGAAAGAAAGGAGTATGTTAATGTTTCTGCTCCTTTCAGTCATTCAAACGTAATGACGTAATGCACTTTGTACAAATAAAATACATTATCTGAATTTCATTACACAATGCTTTAGCCTTTTATGAACATTAAAGACCAGAAATCAGTGGTTACAAATATCAAGATTTCCATAACCGCTTCTTCGGCAACAAGCCATAAAAAGAAGGCCAATACCTTTGGCTTTGGCTTAGTGAGGTCTCACTAGGGCCTTCTAATTCAGCTCCTCTAGTAATTGATGATAAAACCGAAGATGTTTTATTGACAATATCATCTACTAATGGCAAAACTTCAGCTTGGTTATGAATGTTAGACTCAAATTCTGTTTGTGGCCCTTCAATGGTTGATTCTTTGCTACCATCCCTTGGACAAGAAGGGCAAGAAGTGCATTTTGAAAAACAAGCCTTATGGTAAAGTGCGTGGCATTCCTTGCAACTCCTTACATTCTCTTCCTGTTAGAAATCACAAAACACCTCATAAATAAAGCTTTTGCTTTACTCATATAAAGAATTGAAGTATTGTTTCTTAGCTTTTCGATTTTATAATGTGATATAAACGGGATGGAAAGAATGATGCTCTCTGATTGCATCGGATATTTTGCACTAAATATCTATATAAATTTGAGAGAGATCAAGCATACTGTCTCAGTTCCTGATGATAGGAACCATCGTTTTGTAATTTTACCCAGAACGATACGTAGATAATAGATGCAAGAGTTGAGCATAAATGAAATAAAGTTAGATCATGTCAAAACCTGGAAAGGGAAGATGGGGTTGAATGGATCTTCACAAAGCTCTCTTGCTCCACACCATTCTCCCATATCTTGACACATGGAACATTGTTTTGTTATGTGCATTCTCAAACTCTCCAACACAGTAGTCAGCAAACCTGGAAGCACTGTTTAACATCACCGATGCAAAAAATTAATGACACTTGAGACATCTCAAAATTTGATCAACAAGAGAGATAGACAATATTTCATTCAAGCACATTTACCTGCAAATGCACCTTTGGAGAGATCTTCAAGATCGCGGAGGGCGAAAAAATCATCACCCTCCAGAAGATATTTCCTTGAACCCATTGTATGCTGTATTCGAGTATGAGAAGGACACTGCATGCACGACAATATTCTGCTGACTTTCCTTCGAGTCTCTTTCACATGCATGAGGATAGGCACCCTGGAATACAGATGGGGATTTACAGCACTGACACACAGCATTGGCTGCAAAAGTATATGCATAACTCAATTAATATATAAATATCATCAGTCACTTCAAATGTTACCTAAACTACTTGAAAATATTAAAATAATTATGGTGCACTTTGGATAGAATGGAGGAAAAAAGTAATGGTTGACTCTGAGTAATTACAGGGACTTAGGAATTGACACAATTTTCAACCACGATATATGCCCAAAGCCTAAGTATATTTATCATATCCAGTCATTGGGAAAGCCAAATAATCCATTCGAAAGTCATCGACAGTTGTCAAATGGGGAGGATCACTTCCACTAGTTATTGATTTTACTGGCAGAGGCCAATGTTCCATGCATATCAAGCTAAGCATCTAGTCAATATCTTTGAAACTATACATTATTTTCTGGGAAAACCTCTGAGATACCCATGCTTATAATTGCGCAAGTAACACCAGTAATTGCTCTTCTACGGGGTTGACACGGGAGGGGCACTGGGGAAATAATGAAAACTCGGGGGCATTTGAGAAACAAAGAAAACCCACCCATGGGTGTTTCAGAGTTTTTCCCAATAAATACATTTACCATTTCAAAGATACATATGGGGAAATTACCCTCTGGAAGCGGACAAGTTGACATAATTTCAGGGGCTTTTTTGGAAATAAGAAAAGCTTTCCAACAAATAATGATATCCCTCGACCAATAAAAATGACTGCACATAGTATTCCCAATGATATCCTAAGAATTCCCTTCTATACTTTCCATGCAGTAAGATCCCTGATTCGCTGAAAATGAAACTGGCAAACCAAGTTTCTGCAACAATTTAATGTCTTTTGCTAATGATAGTTTTTGCAGAGAATTTAAATTTCATGTTTCAAAATGAAAATCATCATGCCAGTTTCCATGTACTTGACATTATAAAAATAGCCATGTTAAGTATGAATCGGTTAAGAATCTGAAATGCATTAAAGAACTGTAAAGCACCCATATTAAAGTTGAAATCAATTTAACAAGCTGGGATTAAGTGTGGGGAACAAACATAGTAGCCAATTGGTGAATAATGATGAACTCTTGCAGACAAGTGAAATGTGGGGGTAGATGATGGTAAAATTGTTTACGTCATGACAGGTCTTGGAATATGTACGGTGGTGTCTGCCACATACACAGCATGCAAATTCTTTGCAAAGTTAGTTATATGGAATTCAAGAGCATTCGTTATGGGTGGACAAACATTCTTCCCAAACTAAATTTCACCAGATGGGAAGGGTTTGTCTAACTGATTACAGTCCAACCTATCCACACAGAGAAGGGTAATGGCTTTTAGGACAGTTAGGTCGAGATTACGGATTACTAGAAGTTAAGAACTGTAGAAGATTTAAAAACTGTCAATGCTGCAATACCTCATTGGACAAGTTCGTAACTCTACTTAGCTATGGGCCCGGTTTGGTTTCTTTACCTTGAAACCAAACTGAGCCATTTAAGGAAAACAAACCAAACCAAACCATTTAATAAAAAATTTAAACCTATCCATTTAAGTCAAACTAATAAAAAAATTTAAATAAATAAAAATACATTAAATTAACCATTAACCATGACTTAACGGTTCAGCTTGATTTGAGCAGAAACCAGGCCCATAGCTAAATCTAATCTGGAGGTGGATTGAAATTTTCCAGAAAACTGGAGCCTAGATAAAGTTAAAACAAAAGAGGCATTTCATGAGCTAATATAGAGAATGGATATAAAAGAGGGTTACCTAGGAATGGGGGTTTAGAAAACCCATTACATGGTGGAACTGAGTAGTAGCATTAGGATGGAGATCTCTTCTTACGTTTCGTGCTAAAGTTTTTATTTGGAGAGTTTTGGTGGGGAGCCCAGATATAGGCAGTGCAATAAGGAAGAGAAATATTGCTTGTGGTATGTGTTTTTCATGTACAATAGCACTGAAAAAGATTGCACAAATTTATCGCATGTCTCATTGTCACGTAAACACGTGTGCATGTCCTACTTGAGCGGGACCATGGGGGACCTAAACCAGGGAGGATGTGATGCCTTGAAGTTGTGGGTTCCTTGGGCCCGTGGACTCGTGGGCTCGCTGGAGTTGAGGTTAGCTCGGACTTGAAGGTTCGCTGGAGTCGAGGTTAGCTCAAACCTGAGGTCTCACTAAAGTTGAGGATAGCTCGGACTCGAAGGCTCGCTAAAGTAAAGGTTAGCTCAAACTCACATGTGCGTGTGCTACTCAAGTGGGACAACGGGGGACCTGAACCAAGGAAGATGTGATGCCGTGCGAGAAGACCCTTAAATGCCCACGTTGTATGTCTCCAACTTCACCCTTTTTCATGGTACACTTAAAGGTAAAGAGGGATGTTTGACAGATCAGCTATTGAGAGATGACGTTCAGCAAACAAGACTGTAGTAGAGATGAGAGTAGAGACACGCAGATCTTTGGTGTACCCAACCGCCTTGATTGGTACACAAGAAAAAAAAGGTTATTATATTAGTTAACCTTACAAAGAAAGTGGTGTGTTCACATTATAAAAGGAGGTGTCCTGTCCAGGTGAACAATGTGTTCACATATTCGAATAATTACCTAATTTGTGAACTACGGGCCTTTACACCTAACAACCTCCCACTTAAAGGTCTGATGTGAACATTCAAGTAACTCCCACTAACTGTATGCAATGCTCATGTTGAGCTTTGCCAAGACTTTTAGTGAGAATATCTGCAGGATTATCCTGTGTTTTGATCTTGGTCAATGTGACTAGACCATCCTCCAAAACTTGTCTGATAAAGTGATGTCGCACATCAATGTGTTTGGTGCGCGAATGAAACATGGCATTCTTAGCCAGATACACAGCACTCTGGCTATCACATCCTAACACAGGAGTACCAACAGACATGCCAAGATCTTCACCAAGTCTGCTGAGCCATATAGCTTCCTTTGAAGCTTCTGTAGCTGAAATATATTCAGCTTCAGTAGTACTCAATGCTACAATCTTTTGCAATTTGGAGCACCAAGACACTGCTCCACCAGCAACTGTAAATATATACCCACTAGTAGACTTACGTGTATCCAAGTCACCTGCCATGTCTACATCACAATATCCCTGCAAATTTAATGCACCCTTCCCATAGCATAAACATTTTCTCTGTGTACCTTTAAGATACCTGAAAACACACTTGACAGTCTCCCAATGTGCTTTCCCGGGATTAGACATATAGCGACTAACAACTCCCACTGCATAAGCAATATCTGGACGAGTAGCTACCATAGCATACATTAGAGAACCACATGCTGATGCATAGGGAATTCCCTTCATAGCATTGATTTCCATCTCATCCTTTGGACAATCAGCCTTGCTAAGTTTAAGATATGACGGCAAAGGAACTCCAAGGGACTTTGCTTCTGCCATATTAAATCTGTTAAGCACTTTTTCAAATGTACTTTTCTTGTGACAAAAACAACAATTTGTCTTTTCTGTTTCTACTGATTCTCATGCCCAAAATATGCTCTGCATTTCCCAAATCTTTCATAGAGAAGACCAATTTCAGTTGATCTTTTAGAGCATCAAGACTAGTCTTTCTTTTCCCAGCTAGCAACATATCATCCACATATGGAACAAGTATGATAGGACTGTCATCGATATCCTTTTTCGTGTGTAAACAATGATCTGCATAGCTACGATCAAAGCCTTGAGAAAGCATAAAAGTATCAAACTTCTTATACCACTGTCGTGGTGCTTGTGCCATACAAGCTACGTTTTAGTTTGCATACCAAATGCTCCTTGTTAGAGACTACAAAACCCTCAGGTTGTTTCATGTACATCTCTTCATCAATATCACCATGCAAAAAACGGTCTTTACATCCATTTGGTACAACTCCAAATTAAGCATTGCAGTGAGAGCAAATAGCACATGAAGTGTGGTCATCTTCACAATAGGAGAGAAGACCTCTTGGAAGTCAATACCTTCCTTCTGTGCATAACCTTGGCAACTAATCTTGCCTTGTATTTTGGTTTCCCTTCAATTTCCTTTACCTTATAAACCCACTTATTTGGAAGAGCTTTCCTTCCTTGAGGTAAGGACACAAGATCCCATGTATCATTTGCATATAAAGATTTTATTTCTTCTTGCATTGCAAGCTCCCACTTACTGCTAAGTTCACATGACATTGCCTCCTTATAAGTAAGAGGTTCACCCTCATCTGACAGCATGACATAATGCAAAGAGGGGTCATGTCTATATACCTGCCTCCTTGAACGATTAGACCTACGTACCCAATGATCAGTATTTTCTGGGATTGGTTCTAAATCTGGAGGAAAATCATTTTCAGCACTTTCTGGCTGTTGCAAACCATGTCCAGCATGTTGTTCGACATCTATATTTTGTTCTTCAGTACCTTCATCTCGTTGACCAGTACCTTCATGAGCATCTCTTTGCTGTCCAACTTCTTTTGGCTCAAAGATAACCGGTCGATCATCATATTCAACCTTTGGTATAGCATCATGAGGTTTATTTTCAGATTTTGTGGATGGCTGTAATTGCTGAAATGTAACGCTCTTAGAGTTCCCAACAGAGGAACAAGCATTTTTCAGCAATTTTTCTTCATTAAAAACAACATCCCGGCTGCGTACAATTTTTCTGGACTGAGGTAACCAAATCCTATAGCCCATTTCACCTTCATCACCATAGCCCATAAAAATGCCCATGGTGGACTTAGCATTGAGCTTATTTCTCAGCTCACTTCTAATGTGTACAAACGCATCACAACCGAAAAATCGTAAATGGTCATATGAGGCTGGTTTGCCAGACCAAACCTCCTCAGGGATTCCATTTTTTAAGGACTTGTTGGGAGAACGATTACATATATGAACCGCAGTTTTTAATGCTTCTCCCCAAAATTCATGAGGGAGATTAGCTGTGGACAGCATGCATCATACTCGCTCACACAAGGTCCTATTATACCTTTCTGCCACCCCATTTGATGAAGGGTTATATGGAGCTGTAAGCTCTCTTTTAATACCATGTAAGTCACAATAAGACTTAAATTCTGCAGATGTAAACTCACCCCCATTATCTGTTCTGAGACATTTCAGTTTTGTCCCTTATTGAGTAGTCACAAATGCATGAAAAGATTTAAATGCATCAAATGCATCACCTTTTCTTTTCATCAAGTACACCCAAATCTTCCTAGAATAATCATCAATAAAGGAAATAAAATATGCAGCACCGCCCAAGGATTTTACAGGCATGCTACATACATCAGAATGCACCAAATCTAGCACATTTGGTTTACGAGAGATACCACAATAATAAGAATTTCTCACTTGTTTGCCAAATAGACAATCATTACAAAAAACCAGCTTTGATCCTTTAACATCAAATCTTTTTAAAGCAGAAAGGACTTCAAGTCCTTTTTGGCTCATATGTCCTAATCTCTTATGCCAAAGCTCTAAACGAGAGTCGAATTCAGCAATAGCAAGAAACTTTCCAGGTAAAGCTTTACATTGCAAACAGTACAGAGTGCCCTTTTTGCAACCTTTCACAATAACCATAGATCCTTTCTTTAGTTTCCATAATCCACCACTGAATAATGTGGTGTAACCATGCAAATCCATCTGTCCTACAGATAGCAAACTTTTCTTAATGCCAGGTACATACCTAACATCTTTGAGCACAAGCTCTTGACCATTATCCAAAGACAAGTGTATGGTTCCAATACCATCAAAATATTGCAAGCACTATTGTTACCAAGATAAACTTTTCCATAACTGCCTGCATCAAATGTGGTAAAGCACTCCAAACATGGAGTAACATGAAAAGAAGCCCCGAAGTCTACTATCCATGTCTGTGTCAATCCATCATCGATTGACAATAAAGCATCAATAACATCTGTTTTAGTGATTTGCATGTCTTGAAGATGAGCTATAAAGGCATCACCTGTAATACAAAGTACATCACCATCTTCACCAGATAGGTCTTCAATGATAACATTTGAAGCCATATTAGCTTTTCTCTGTTGTATTAAACTTATCATCTTTGTTTTTCTTCTCTCCTACATTCTTCTTCCTTTCTAGTTCCATCTTCCAATATCTACAATCAGGTTTCTTATGACCTTTACGGCCACAATGATAGCATGTGATATCTTGTTGTTTTCCTTTCCCTCTACTCTTACTTCTATTTCTTTGTCCTACATTTGGGTTCCTCTTATCATATCTCCCCCTAATATTGTATGCTGAACCACTACCTTCTCTGCTAGATTGTCTTCTAATCTCTTCACTGAGAATAGAGCCCCGCACACCATCGAAGGTCAAGGTGGGGCTATTAGATAGTGAAACAACTAATGTTTCCCACGAATCCGGTAAAGTCATAAGTAGGAAGATAGCTTGGAGCTTCTCATCAAAAGCTGGTAATCCTGAATCTTGTAGTTGGGAGAGAGCACCTGTGAATAATGATAGATGCTCTATTGCACCTTTCGACTCATCAAGCCTCATACTGACAAGTTTTCTCATCAAATGCACCTGATTCACAGGAGTAGTATTCTCGTAAGTTTTCTTAAGTTTCTCCCAAACTTGATGGGCAGTAGTCAAGCCCTTTACATCTACAAGAATTTCATCAAAAACAGACATTTTAATATATGTAATGGCTTTCTTATTCAAAGTGTTCCAAGCATCATTTTCCATGCTCTCTGGTTTCTTTTCTACGAGAGCATCTTCACAATCTCTTAGAAAGAGGATGCCCAGCATACGCTCTTTCCACAATTCGAAACCTTTTCCATCAAATCTCTTGATTTCAAAGAGGTTTTTCACTTCAGCTGAAGTGGAGGCCATTGCTCCCAAGATTTATGACAGATGCCTTCAGAAATTGAGCAGAATACCAATAGGAAAGGGTCTGATAGATTTTTTTTTTATTTTATTTTTTTTTAAATCTGTGTTTTCTGCTGATTCTGAATCTAAAGAAAAACAGCAAAGCAGAGGAAAGAGATTTGGCTCTGATACCAGTTAAAGGTAAAGAGGGATGTTTGACAGATCAGCTATTGAGAGATGACGTTCAGCAAACAGGACTGTAGTAGAGATGAGAGTAGAGACACGCAAATCTTTGGTGTACCCAACCGCCTTGATTGGTACACAAGAAAAAAAAGGTTATTATATTAGTTAACCTTACAAAGAAAGTGGTGTGTTCACATTATAAAAGGAGGTGTCCTATCCAGGTGAACAATGTGTTCACATATACGAATAATTACCTAATTTGTGAACTACGGGCCTTTACACCTAACAACACTCTCATGCTAGAGTTGTCCACCCTTCATTCTTCATACCATCTCCTCCTTCGAGTTTGATGTCACTGTGACATCCTGAACAACACCCTTCAAACTCTCCCAAGCCTTTTGGTTCTCTTTTCGCACTCTGGTGCTTTCGTCAGCCTCTTCTTCAAATTTCTTTGTCACATTTGAAGATGATCGTCATAAGGTAGGCACAATTACTTGTGCCAATAATGCTTCTTACGTCATCAAAGGCATAGGTCAAGTTCATATTACAGCCGTCAATGGGGATGTTCACCTTGAACAATGTTATCTATGTCCCTGGCATAAAGAACATTGGGCTGTGTTTGAAGGTGATCAAGTAACCGAACCTCATGGAGGTAATGTGAGGTTTTGCACCAGCAACAGCATGCCCCAAACAGACATGTAGAGCAATCAAACAATGCTCAAATTTATCCCTTGCAATAGCCCGACGTTGTTGAACCTGAGCACCCAAACATTGCTGATGCTGATAATAATGCTGATTTACAGGTCATTAATCAACATGATGTTTACACAGAATTGGGGGAAGAACAAGCCTCTTCTAAGCAAGCAAAAACTGTCCCTAAATGGCTGATTAATACCCTTATGATCAGGAAACTCACATTTCCTCTTCTAGGTAGAGCTCGGTCAGCCAAGCAGCAAACTGAACTGCATTATGTGCAACATGCTCTTATCACTGAAATTTGTGATGAGGAACCATTGTCTCTTGATGATGCATTAACACATGACCATGGGTTCGATGCCATGAAATCAGAACTTGAGCCCATCTACAAGAACACTTGGGAGTTATGTGATCTACCTAGAAAGCAATTGCCACCAATTGAATTTACAAAGTCAAGCGTAATACGGACGATAGCCTTCATTATTTTAAAGCAAGACTTGTAGCAAAAGACTGTACTCAAAAAGAGGGGATAGACAATGAAGAAACCTTCGACCCCACTTCAAGGATAGCTACAATCAGAGCTACATTTACTACGGCCGCAAATAAAAGATGGAACATTCACCAATTGGACATTAAAACTGCCTTCTTAAATGGAGTCTTAGAAGAAAAGGTTTATGTAACTCAACCTCCCGATCTTCTCATTACAAGTGCAGACACTAAAGTTTGCAAGATACTTAAAAAGCTTTATATGGCTTGAAGCAAGCACCTCAAGCGTGGAATGCAAAGATCTATGATCATCTTCTTCAACTAGGTTTTGTGAACAGGCCAACTGAAAGCACTCCCATTGTCCAAAAGGATGGAGAAAAATTACTATTTGTTGTGCTTCATGTTGATGATTTGCTAATCACAGGATCTAATGAGCAAGAAATTGCAGATTTCAAGGCTCATCTTAGTAAGACATTTGAACTTACAGACCTTGGTTAGTACCTCAGCATTCAATTCATTACCGTTGATGGGGGCATTTTCTTCAGTCAACGAAATTACATCGAGAAGCAACAATCCAGGTTTGAAGACTGCAATCCAATCTCCACTCCTATAGAAGCAGGTTTCGGATTCTCATATCAAGACAAAGGAGAACCAGCCAATGCACTCTTACACCAGCAAGCTAGGTTGTTTGACATTTTTGTGCAACACACAGTTTCACACTTAAGTAGGTTTATGCACAGTCCTGAAACAACGCATTGGCACGCAGCCAAGTGGGTTTTGTAGGAGGGTGGCAGCTCCAGACCTGCATTCTCTTTCATCTTTATTATCTCTCCTCTAAATTCTCTTCCTAGATTTTTTTCCCCTCTAGAATCTGCCACTCATTAAATGCCTTCTCTCTCTTCACTTTTCCAAGATTATTCCTTCTTAGTCCTCATTTATTGTACCTGTTTGGTAGTACAAGAGTCACTTAACTACAAAACAACCACTTCACCCACATTCCCCAATTTTGTATAAAAGGCTCTGTACCAGCCTTTTTTGCAAGAACTTTATTTTTCATTGCTACGTACAAACAGGCTCTGCATTTTGGCTGTGCTCTACTTTTTGTAATTATTAATAGCTTTTCTCACATGGTATCAGAGCTGTGATTTTTTGCAAAGAGCACACAAGCCTATCTCTTTTACCCCACCCTTCTACCCTTAAGAGGAGTTTTCTTTTCTTTGCACTTTTCGAACTCACTCACACAAGTTAGGTGTTGGTGTGGCATCATGGCATCATGACCCAAGTATGAAGATATGCAAGGTATGCAATGAAAACCTACTGGAGGATAAATATCACTTACTTCTTGCATGCTCAGCATATATGGTAGTTCGGGAAAAGTGTGATAACTTGTTAGACAGGCATGATAATTTAAGTTTCATACTCAATCTCCACCAAGAAGAGTGAGCACATACATCCGTGCATTATTTTCACATAGAGAGTTTTGAATATGGAGTTGTAAACCCCCACTTTAGGAAGGAGTCAGATTCAAGATGATATGCTTATTTCATTCCATAAGTCAAATTTTGGCCCCCTGGTGAACAATAAAAAAAATCTATTATATTCTACATCTAAACAGCGTGTTTGTTCCACACAGACCCAAGGCTTAACATTATGATTAAGAAACATGAGTGCAAGCACAGTTGCATCTAATTCACCAGACAAAATCATGGAAGCAAATAGCTCCACTATCAATAGAGGAATAACCACACCTGATATTTTCACATTTAATATTTAATATTTTCATGAGAACCATCTACCCATGATCACTAGGTAGAGGAACACAAACTCACATGTGGAAAGCAGCATGCCTACAAAGAGTTGCAGTACTTGGATCCATACATAGCATAGAATTTATGGCCCCAACATAAATGATGTTTTGAGAAAACGTGACAGGGTTCTAGCATACATACTTGATCATATATTGAATCCAAATATGCCTTGGCAAGTTGAGAAACTCTTCGCGGTGTGAAATCCCAGTGCCACAATACTTGTGCAGGAAGAACTGCAGTCTCATTGAAGTGGCAGGATGTACAATAGAGTTGTCCACTATATTCACAGAGCCTTGGCTTCCCCCACCCAAGAGTTTGCACAAATCCTTGCACAAGTCCTTTCTCTACATCTAGATGTTTGTGACATCCTGCACAAGAATAACGCTGAGATGAGAGCAACTGCTTCAGATTCTTGTTGGAATGAACCTTGAGCACAAGCTTTATGGTTTTCCCTCTGGCATGATCCAATTCTACTTTACCACATCCAATCTCTAATTGAGGAGATTGCAATCGAGGTGAGTCTAAAGCACCCAACTGGACATCTGAGTTGTTCCGTGACATCGACATTGCAACTGATTCTTGATCCTCATAACCAGATAAGCCAAAAACAGTACCTTGTGGACGCAAAAACCAACGTACAAGAGAGCTATTATTGAATGGAGAACCTTCTTGAAGAAGGGATTGTAAGCACTTCTCAATGCGAGTACTTCTTATCTCTATAACATTTGGAGTGGTACCACCAAATACCTTCCGTGACTCACTTTCAACCTCCCTCCAAGGAGTTGGGAGACGCCTTTCTGACCTTGTGTTAAATTTCCGTTTCAACTGATGATATAGTTCAACAAAATCTCTATATCGCTTCATGACTTCCCACTCTTGACCTCCACCTGTTACCTTGATACAATACACGGTGTGGTCCTTTACACCAACAACCCTTTCACCAAAAGAAGATCCACCTTTTTTCTGCTTTGCTCCAATAACCTCTATCCAGTCAATTGTGAAGGGGAAATGGTCATTTGAACCCATGGTGTATAATCCGAAGAGACCTGATGTGGATGAGCTCAAGCTCCCATCTCTTGAAGATCGAGGTGTACCAACAACCGAATTGCTTGACGGGAGAAAGTGGATATTTCTACTTCCATCTTCATCTGAATTGAGAAGGATATCCTCCATATCCAGGATTGTTGTGTCAACATCAGTTTCATTCAAATCCAAATTCTCCACATATCTGAAAAGCTGAAAGTAAAAGCACTGCTGAGAAAATGCATCAGAAAGAAACATGATTTGTCTTTAAACTATCTGAAGAGTTGGAAAAATGCATATCTGAATTAGAAAAAGAAATAGATCCTACCTCATCTTGTTGCTCATTCTCTAACCCCTTCAATGTTTCCCCATTTGATCTTTTTTCACAAAAACTTCCGTGTGATAAAAGATTGTTCTCCCTAAATTTTAAAGCCAATACCTCAATAGCTTCAATTCTATGCTTCCGATCATTCTTCACAATATCTCTGCAATGAACTATGGCATTTAATGAAGGAGAAGCACCACCTGTGGTATGGTACAAGCTTGATGTCTTTATACTGAAGTCTGGCTCGTCTCTCATCAGTTCATCTACAGAAATCCTTCTATGAAGGACTACGTCGTGAGGCAGTGATGAAGAAAAATCAGGTGGTTCATTCCTCCACACTTCTTCATTCACAACATCATAATCAACCTCTTCAAGATCAGGTCTTCCCGATCCGCTGTTCAGGATGTGAAGAGGATGAGAGGAAACAGGTGTTTTCTTCTGTAGCTCAAATGATTTTACAGAGGTTTCCAAATGATGCAAATCATTGTCTATCTCTGGAAGCACTGATGCATCTCTGTTACATAGCAAACCATAATACTGCCCTTGACACACACTAACTGAATCAATTCTATCATGGGCCTCTACAGTAGATTCAGACATGTGTGGATGTGGTATGACATTGTTAGAAGGTAAATGCTTGGAAACATCTTTCACAATGTTGAATGACCTTCCAGTTTGATTTCCATTGAGGAATTGTATCAAGTTATCAGAATACAAACCCTCAGAAATGTTTCCCTCAATGTTGATCAAGCTTCTGTTTTGATTTCCATTATGCAGATGTATCATATCATGAGAATGTAAACTCTCTGAAATGTCTTTCTCAATGCTGACCAAGCTTCCACTTTGATTTTCACTGAGGACCTGGGTCAAGTCATCAGAACGTAAACCATTGATGATGTCTATATCACTGTTAGTTGAACTTCCAGTTTGATTTCCATTCGGCGGCTCCATCAAATTCTTAGAATGTACAGCTTTAGAAATATCTTTCTCACCATTGACGAGCCTTTGAATTTGATTTTTTCCACTAACGAATTGAATCAAGTTATCAGAAGGTAACTTCTCAGAAATGTCTTTCTCAATGTTAGTTGAGCTTCCACTTTGATTTCCATTCAGAGACTCCATCAAATTTTTAGAATGTAAACCTTCCAAAATATCTTTCTCAATGTTGTCCGAACTTTCATTTTCCTTTCCATTGAGAGAGTCCTCTTCCTGCACAGTGTCTTCCACAACAATGTTGTTTGAATCACCCTTCTGTATATTTTGCACAACAGTACTGCCATCCAAATTGGACACATAAGATGCTACAATAGAATTTTCTTTACTTAGATCAACACCAGGGGTACTCTCTTTTGATTCCGTCGACTTCATAGAAAATATGTAACCCGATGGTATACGCAAAGATGACTGGAGCTGAGAGATTCTTCCCACAGTATTCTCAGCCAAAGACCGCACCATGCTCAAGGTCATGGCTGAAGAGAAGCTATAGATATGATCCCTTACTGCAGGTGTTTCCACTGCCATAGAATCATCCTTAATCACCTCTGGCTGTGAAGAATCATGCGTAACTACCTCTGGCTGTGCAGGATCAGTCATAATTACCTCTGAGTGTCCAGAATCATTCTTAGCCTCAGACCCTGAAGAATCATTCATGACTACCTCTGGCTGTGCAGGATCAGTCATAATTACCTCTGAATGTCCAGAATCATTCTTAGCCTCAGACCCTGATGAATCGCCTTCCTTTAATGACGACTCCATGATAGTGGAATGACCTCTAGAAATGTCTCGGCTTGATCGGACATCCAAATCGCTTTGATCAGATATTTGTTTATTGCAAGATTCACTCTCTGATTGGAATTTTTCTTCTTCTCCTCCTTCCTCCTCTTGTTCTTCTTCTCCTCCTTGCGGAATGACATCAGACGTAGTCTTCTCAGAAAGATCAAAAGAACTAAGAAGATCGGAACAACTGTCGAATGAACTAGAGGAAGATGAGCTCAAACTTCTCTGATGTACGCCTTCCTTCTCCATAACAAATCCTTTCAGCTCAAGACAGATCCAATCTTAGATCACTTTTCACTGCGGTATTAAGCTTTCATCTCTACAGAAACGAAAACATTCCTCTGATATTATTCCTTCCTTATCCATACAACCCCTCATTCTCCATGCAAAAGCATTTTCTTCTTGTTTTCCACTTCAATAATATGATTTTAGAATTGAATTCTAACAAAAGTCTGTCTAGTGATTTTCACAGCATTCACAAACGTTCCGCATTTCTCACTCAAGCACATATTTATTGTTAAAGGTGATGTAAAACTTATAATGAAATTTCACTGCAATGACAGGCTTTCAGGAAAAGCATTTCTACTGAGCTTTTGCTGCAAAAACCTTCTGGATTTACCAACAGTAAGAACAATTCAGCTTCTGTAGGTATTCAGAAGAAAGGAATTGATCTAATCATACTGCTTAGAAAAATATTACCAATATTCTTCACTGGCTTACCTAATCATTGTTAACCAAAAACTTTAAGCAACAAAATAATTTCTTTTGATTTTCACTCCAAAAAGTTTAAAGCAACAAAATAATTTCTTTTGATTTTCACTCCGAAAAGCTTTAAGCAACACAATCATTTTTAAACTTCTTTGCATCCACAGGCCAGTCAGAAAAAGGAAGTGGTCAAATTAACTCCTTTCCACTCAAACATTCTCACCTTCCTTTGATGCAAAGATGAGCGCACCTTGTTCTAGATCGATTGGCATGGATACTAAATCCCTGGGGATTAATTAATGTTTATGCCTCAAACGAAGCAGAAGCTAGGATCTTTGAATAGATAAGATCTCACACTTCATGAGGCCGTGAATAATATATGTATATATCAAGTTCCTACACAGAAAAGCGAAATCTTCAATGAGCAAAACTAAACACAGAAATTCAACAGCTTTCAATATAAGTGAATTTGTTCTGCATGAAAAGGAAGTCTCTGCGCAAATCCACAAAGGAATCGCAATGTGTGGATAGGTATGAATTTGTTCTGGCTAAAAGGGAAAGCTTTAATCAAATACATCAAGACAATCAAAAGCTTTCAATCAAATCTATATAAAGTGTAGTCCTTACATATTAAGAATTCACAAAAAATGGAAAGTAAAATTAGTTCTTACATAGGAAAGAGAAGACATGTCAATGATCAAATCCATTAAAAAACAGAAATCAAAAACTTTCGAGCAAAAGAGATCATCAGAAACCTGCAACCCATCAGATATGAGAAGAAGAAAACCCTAGCTTTTTAGGTCAAAATCCACACAGAGGAAAACGAGTTTTTAAAGCTTGAGAACGGCGACAATGGATAATTCTCCTTTATTCATTTGTTTTGTCGAGGTTAATTTTTAGGTCGAAATCCACCCACAGGAAATCCAGGAAACACACCAGAAAAAAACAAAGCGCTGACAGAAATCTACAATAAAAGGCATGGAAGCTTTTTTCATCTCTCAACGGGAAAATTCATCAAAAAGACTATCCTACAAAAGCACTGACCTCACGAGAAGACCATCCGAGCTTGGCAGATTGAAAATCGACGGAGGAATCTACTGCTTCGATCATGTCACAGGGAAAGCCACCGCATCAAATCAAGACATGGAGGAGAGAAAGCTTCTCATGACCATCCGAGCTTGGCAGATTGAAAATCGAAGGAGGAATCTACTGCTTCGATCATGTCACAGGAAAAGCCGACGCACCAAATCAAGACATGGAGGAGAGAAAGCTTCTCATGGTGTGGCAAAGGAAGGCAAGTCAAACAGAGCTCAACTATGTCAAAAAAAAGACCGATCTGTGGTGCAAAACAAAAACACGATAGCTCAAAGAATCGATACGAAATCGAGAAGAAGAAGAAGAAGAAGAAGCGTAGCAACAGGAGGTGATTGATCCTCCTCCTGAGACTGTGGAGGGGGGTATTGGAGCCCTTCAAGGTTTGGGGGGGGGGTGTGAATGAATGATGAGGAGCAGGGGAATAGGCAGAGAAGAGAAGAACAGAGCATTTCATTTCATTTCATTTCCTTTGTAATTGTAATTGTGAGTGATTCTGATTTATGCTGCCATTTCATTTCATTTCCTTTGTAATTGTAATTGTGAGTGATTCTGATTTATGCTGCCATTTCCTTTCATTTGTAATTACATCCTGCGGTTACGGCTAGAGGAGGTAGAGTGACAGATTCGTTAGGTGTGAATTATCATTGTATTCGAGGAGTTAAAGATTCGTAGGGAATCCCGGATTGAAGATGAGGCAGACTAAAACATGGTACAGAGAAACCTAAGAATTCGATACGAATAAAAAGGTCAAATCAAGGAATGGTTGCTTGTAATTGTGAGTGATTCTGATTTATGCTGCCAATTGGATGCATGTTATGTATTGTATTGTATTGTATGGTTGTGTACACATTCATTCCCTTTGGCTCGAGGTGGGCTTCGCCCTCTGTACGAATCGGCGACAATTCCGGTTTCGGCTTAACCGGTTTGGCCTTGTCCAAACCAACCAAACCTGGTTCAAACTTGTACTGAACCTTAACCAATTTAGGAACCAGTTTGGCTAAATTGATTAACACAATTACCGGTTTGTGGTCGGCTTGAGCCCTGCCAAATCGTTCAAGAAAGGCTTTAACGGCTCCGTGTTTGGGTTGCAACCAAGCCGTTGCTGACTCCTAGTTCTTAGATTATCTCTCCTTACCTTTTTATTGCAATTATGTTACCCTAAATGGCAAAGGGTTACAATATTAGCACAACGTCTTAGGTTTAAGTCCTAGTTCTTAGATTATTTTTCTTTGTCTTTTTATTGTAATTACCTTACCCTAGTGGTAGTGGGTTACACTACTAGCACTATGTTTTGGGTTTGAAACCCGATTTTCTCACCTCTATATTACTCCATACATACCCTCTTACTTTACTAGATGTTGCCATTGTGGAATGTGTGGGTTGAACCTATGACTTCCTAGTCTCCATTGGGCAACATCCACTTGTTACAATACTTTTTAGTCTCTTCACCTACCTATCCTATGTAGGGAGAGGGATGTGTTGCCACTTACTGGAGGAACACTTTCCCGGTTACTACTTCCGAGTAACCAAATCAAGGTGATTGTAATGGGAAGGAGGAGGGATTTCATGTTGTATTGTCGATTGTGTATCTAGCTGAACGAGAGTTAAGGGGAAGGGAGGTAACTCGACCCTAAGGGTTCCCCTTGTCTCTTTCTAGGTTAACCAATTCATTTGTCCCGCACCGCACTCAGGAATACAGATGGCTCTTAACCTTGTAAGGAGCACAATATAGGTTAACCGACCGAATCGGCTACAACCGATTCCAGATTTACGATTACATAGACAATACACTTGGAACACAAGTGCAACACACCAGATTACCCCACAAGAATGAATGATATATTATGAACACTCACAGTTACAAGTACCGATCTACTGTCGGTATCATGCTCGCTTATCTCTCAATATAACCTTACTTTCGAAAATAATATATCTATATCCTCTCCCATCTCTCATTCTAAAAACACTCGGTATTTATATAGGCTTCCATGCTTGGCGCGTTACCCTCATTCCTCTTTAATATTTGGATCCCCACATGCTCTAACATCCAGAAATACCATAAAGCATGCCTTTCGACTTCTTCATATAGGCTTTCACCCCATGTGTACTATAAAAAATGAAAGCATTACGCATATTCCAATTGTGTTGTAGTCCCCAATATCGTAAAAAATTGGAACAATATCTCCAACTCGTCATTTGGACCATTTTGAACATATTGAGAAAAAACCCATTGTTGAGGCCTCAAATAATAGTTAAAACTTGCCAAATGTTTGATAACTACTTCCAAATGATACGCGCTATAAGACATTTAATGAACCTATGTCTACTGCCCTACAACGAAATGGTGCAAAAGAAGCACGTACATGACCCTAGTCCTCGTCTCTTTAAGGTTGAACCTAATGGGAGCCCACCAAGCATGACTCTACACGTGAATACCTTTGCACAATTTGGTTAATGTAAATGCCAACCATGTTGCAATATTTACCACCACCTTGCATTCAACTTACATACATTTTATACCTTTTCTGCTTTAGGAGATAGCCAATATAATGATGTCATTGCATGATGATACAATATATTTGTAATGACATCTAACAAGCGTGTAGCATCTTGTAACCGCCAATCCACCCAAGGTGCAACATTTGTTTTCATTGGCAAGATCCATGCAGCAATGGTATATCTTGTCATTTGTCTCAAACAAATCCATAATTTGGGGGAATACATAACCATCATTTGACATCTTCAAAATTCTGACAACCTTTGAGTTCGTACACTTATCCTTCGTGCTCAATAAAATATTGTATCATAGATATCCATGGTTGATCTTGTTGACACATATCTCATGATAACGCAAATCTATAAGCCATCAAATGCATAAATCCAAATCCAATATTACTACACCACCTAACTGTTTGGGGGTAGCCTGTTCCATGAAATACATGGAACTCCCATCATTTCTTCCTCCTACAACAACATGAACCGAAGGTATTGCAACCGTATTTGTAATGCCTTCTTAGTCCAAGGGAGTAATGGTAAAAAATATAATAACATGGGTATCAAGATACATTGTGCAACTTTGAGTTGTACATGAAAGGGTCAATATGAGACTTCCAATACATAAAATTGTCCTTCAATTTACTACCAATCCAGTCAATTAGTTGAGCATTTGCAATATCAACACCCAATGGATACCCCCAATAAAGGGTTATATTTTGAATGAGGAAATCAAGAGGAAAGCTAGTGAAGAGAGAAGTGGTTCAACCAATGTGGCTAGTGGAAATTTATAGAGGAACAAGCGCAAAATCAAAGGCAAGGCTGAAGTGACTTTTTATTAATGCAGTAGGAAAGGACGCAAGAAACCTTATTGCAAGTACAACAAAGCTAAATTAAGAAGAAAGAAGAACACAAGTGACAAGAAGAAAGTGGACATCGAGAACGAAGCACATAACAACTTTAACGACAAGGACAAAGAGAAGGCCAACATGGTCTCTAACATCAACATTGAGGAGCCATTGGATGCAGAAGATATTAGTTGTGCTACTATGGTAGTGTTGGAATCAAACCCAACTTCCCAAATGTCATGACTTTCACAGTAGGAGTGGACACACTAGGATAGTTTTGTAAATAGTAGAAAGGGTAGTTGCCTTAGGTTAGTTGGTATTTAAACCAACCCTTTGTAACTAAATGTATGTTGGATATATTTCATATTTTCTAATATAACTTATTGTTCTCTATCTCTCTAAGCTCTCTCTCTCTCTCTCTCTCTCTCTTTGTTTGTCTTACACACACACACACACAAACATAGTTCCTTCCACTGCACAAGATCATCTACACCACTTCCATTTCTTTACAGACAATACAACATCTAGAAGTTAATGATGCTTCTATTAACATTTATGCACATTTATCAATGATGATGAAATGGTGCAAATATGTATCAATGACTTAACACCACGATTCGACAAGATCAGGTCAATCATCCTTGCTAGGGAGAATCCTCCCTCATTTTTCGACTTGTAGTTGATATTGTTCGTCGAAGAAAACCATGTCCAATCAAGGAGCAATGCACCAAATGATCAAATTCTCTACTCCCTGTCGGACAAGGGAAGAGGATTCGGACGAGGCCGGCATGTTTAGGCGAGAGCACAACTCCCACCATTGGCAAGAAGTAGGAACACACCAAGGGAGTTTGGCAGAAAGGGGAGTCATCCTACCGGACCAAGTCGCCAAAACAACCCAATCAAATGCGAGAACTATGGAAAATTCAACCATTACGAAGAGCAGTGCCGAAAGAAGAAACGAGAGTCGGCGTCGACTAGTTGACAACTCACTAATTGAGCCTCAAAATCTGACTAGGAAGACAATGGCAGAATGTTCGTAATGAGGCATAAAGCACACTTGATGTCGGCATAGGGTCCAACCAACACCTCTTCTTCAGACAATGTATGGTTGTCGGCTCTGGAGCATCCAATCACATGACGTCTCACGAAGATTGGTTCGGAGAGTTGAGGAAGCCCGATTGACCTGACTATGTCGAAATTGGGGATGACACAACTCACCCCATTCGGCATGTCGGAAAGGTCCCATTCAAGAAGGATGGTAAACAAACCTACCTCAAGAACGTCTTGCATGTCCCAACCATCACAAATTTTTTTGTCTTAGTCTACCAGATTGTCGAACAAGGCATGCAAGTATGATTCAATCATGACGTTAGGTGCTTTATTGAGAAAGAAGGTCGACTCATCGCTCGCGGTTGAAGAGAAGGTTGAATGTTCATCCTCGAATCGAACGGGGTGAAGTCAACCATATTCAGGAAAGGCCTCAAAGTCAACATCGACTTAGAACTGTGGCACAAAAGAATTGGCCACATCAATCTCTAGAAGCTCAAGGGCGTGAAGTCAAAAGGAGTCGTCAACATACTCCCAACCTTTACATCCCTTTGCTCATGATCCTAGATGTAACACATTTAGATGTATGGGGACCAACCCAAACGGCAACCTTCGGTGGATGTCGATACTATGTCACATTCATTGACGACTTCTCCAAGCACACTTAGATTTATCCTATGGGGCAAAAGAGTGAAGTGTTCTCACACTTCCAGAAATTTAAAAACGAAGTCTAAAACCCAATAAGTCGGCATGTCCGATGCCTTCGGTCAGATGGAGGAAAAGAGTATTTCTCGAACGAATTTATAGCATATCTTCGAAAGGAAGGAATTCGACGGGAGTTTACGTGCCGACACACACCTCAACATAATGGAGTAGTCGAACAGAAGAATCGGCACATACTAGAGATGGCAAGAGCAATGATGAACAAAAAGAACCTACCAAAGTCATATTGGGCAGAAGCGGCGAACGGGCGAACACAACTGTCAAACTCATGAACATGTGCACAACATACGGGGTACACAACGTAATGCCCCACGAGAAGTTTTTCGGGAAGAAGCTGGACTTATCCCCCATCAGGATATTCGGTTCAATTACTTATGTACATTTTCCCGATGAGAAACGACAAAAGCTCGATCCCAAGTCGGAGAAATGTATCCTCGTAGGGTACTCACTCAAACAAAAGGGGTACAAGCGTTGTAACCCATCTATTTGAAAAGTTCAAGTGAGTCGTGACGTCGTCTTCGACAAGTCGGCATCCTGGTACAAACTAGAGATGACTCCGACATGCAAAAGGGGTACAAGCGTTGTAACCCATCTATCTAAACAAAAATTCCGAGCCAACCAAGGATCCACGATGGATCGAAGCCATGAACGAGGAAATGCAGGAATTATGCAAAAATCAAACATGGGATCTCGTCCCTCACTCACCACACAAGAAAACGATTAGCTGTAAATGGATATATAAACTGAA
Source organism: Azolla caroliniana (assembly GCF_043228905.1). Taxonomy (NCBI): domain Eukaryota; kingdom Viridiplantae; phylum Streptophyta; class Polypodiopsida; order Salviniales; family Salviniaceae; genus Azolla; species Azolla caroliniana. The sequence goes on along the minus strand of NW_028230530.1, from coordinate 29,790 downwards.
ATATAATGTCGACGGATTAGTGAACCTCCACAAGGCATGACTTAAAGCTAAGGGATATGCTCAAACATATAGAGTCGACTATGAGGAGAACTTTGCCCCGATGGCAAAGATGACGATTGTTCAGACATTCATTACGCTCGCAACTGCTAAAGAGTGGCACCTCCATCTGATGAACGTGAAGAACACCTTTCTTCGAGGTGAATTAGAAGAGGTCTTCATGATTTAACCACTTGGTTTTGAATCGACCAAACAACCGACAACAGTTTGCTGATTCAAGAAGCTATTATATGGACTCAAGGAAGCATCGTGTGCTTGGCATTCAAAGGTCAACCAATATCTTCACCAAATTGGCAACAATTCCGGAAGTCTGATTATTATCATCTTTTACGTGGATGATTTGGTAATTGGAGGAGAAAATTTGGTTGATATCAATTGAGTCAAATCTCTCATGTCTGGTCGATTTGAAATGAAAGATATGCAAGAGTCAGTATAAAAGTAATTTGGACACCAGTTGGGATCATGATCTCCCAATAACACTACATTCTCAACTTATTATATAAGTTCAAGATGACTGAGTGTAAGTTTGTGGCAACCCGTCTCGATCAAAATCTAAAGCTCGATATTGACTCTGAAACTGTAGGGTGCGAGCCGACCCAGTACTGTCAATTGGTCAACAACTTAATCTATCTCACCATCACACGACCCAACCTCAGCTATTCGGTTGGTTTACCTAGCCAATTCATGTAGAATCTCCCTCGGCAACGAAGCAACCTCCTGGAGTAGTAAAAAGCAGCTGATAGTCGCATTGTTGAGAACAAAGGCTGAATACAAGGGCACAATTGTCTCAACATGTGAAACCGTCTAGCTGAAGCACATATTGACGAATTTGGGCGCTCCCATCAAAGATCTAATTCCCCTATACTGCGACAATATGAGCTGCATTTTATCTAGCTCGAAACTTGGTGTTCCATGCGCGCACGAAACATATCAAAGTGCACTATCACTTCATTCAAGAGCGTGTTCACGCTGGAGATGTCAACCTGCACCATATTAGCACGAACCTTTAGGTCGCCGACATCTTCACAAAAACCTTAGGAGTCCTTAGGAGTCAACAAGCTCGGGCAATTTACTTCGGACCTTGGTCTAATGATATCTGTTGCCGAGCTTGAGGGGGAGTGAAGTAATACAATGGACAATGTCGACGGGTACAATGCAAGCACAATAGCAACCGACCAAAGGAACAATCAAAGTAGTGGCCGAACCAACCAATCGACTGATGAGACAAGGAGCACAATAATCAAAAATCATACCCGTTGTCTAGTCGAAGTTGATCCGACTGATCGACTGATGAAGCCAACCGACTATCCGGCCACAGAGCCGAGAAACTCAAAACGCCAAAACGAGCCAAACAACAAGACAATCTCTCGGACGACCAGAAGTTGTGTTCGACGGGGTGTGTTGAGAATCAAACCCAACTTCCCAAAAGTGATGGCTTTCACACTAGCAACAAACACACTAAGCTAGTTTTGTAAATAGTAGAAAGGACAATTGGTATTTAAACCAACCCTTTATAACTAAATGTATGTTGGATGTATTTCATATTTTCTAATATAACTTATTGTTCTCTATCTCTCTCTCTTTGTTTGTCTTACACACACACACACAAAGTTCCTTCCGCTGCACAAGATCATCTACACCACTTCCATTTCTTTATAGACAATACAACATCTAGAAGTTAATGATGCTTCTATTAACATTTATGCACATGATATATAGATTACAAAGAGGGATCTAGTTGATTTCTTGCTTATGCTTAATGATGCTTTCTCACAAACATGGATTGTGTATTCAAGTGCATCATTCCATGTTACTCCAATTAAGGAGTGTTTTACTACCTTTCATCTAGACAACCATGGACACATATATCTTAGAAATAACCATGCTTGCTCTATTAAAGGCATTGACACAATGCATCTCATGATGGATGTTACTACTGAGCTGGTTTTGTATGATACAAAGGTATGTACCAACCATCTAGAAAAGCTTATTGTATGTTGGACAAACAAATATGCATTGATATAGTACCCTCTTTGAGAAAGGTACATGGAAGCTTATCAACAGCTATATGCAAATTGTTAAAGGTATAAAGGCATGGACTCTATATTGCTTGCATGGTAAAACTTTAATGGCCAAGTTTATTGCTTTGACTAAAATCCATTCACATATGGAGCTATGGCATAAAATGCGTGGCCACATGAGCCAAAAATGCCTTGATAAATTATTTAATTTGGACAAGTTTGATGCTTAAGGCTAAAATTTAGACTTTTGTAATGAATGGCAATATAATAAGCAAGTAAAGATTTCCTACTACTATGGTGTCTCTCATAAGACTAATTTTCTTACTCTAGTACTCCTGTATTAGTTTTGTCCAAATGACTTAAGTAAACCTAAGATTTGCATTATGTTAAATGTATGTTCTTTCATCACAGTGCTAAAGACATGAACATATCAATATCAAAAGACTCATTAACCATGGTGAAAACTGATAACATCTGGCTCTCTGTCCCCAAATCAGAAATGAAGCTTCCAGAGATAAGAGAGTTTTAACTTAGCGAATCAGCTCAAAATTATCCTGAAAACATCATATTTGCTTTTAGATTATAATATGATAAAAAAAAAGATGACAAAACTGGTCAAAATCTAGAAAGCACTGTTAGCAACATATCCGGTTACAAAGGCCAATTTGTCAAAAGACCATAAGCTGGCATAACAAAACTCTAAATATAGATACAGCTTAAACTCTCAAACAAGTTGGAAAATGAAACTGTCTAAACACACAATGCTGCTCACATATTTTACAAGAGAGGCAAGCAACCTTGTATCAACCCGAACAGTCCATAACAACGATGCATGACCATTTTAAATCTATAGTGTGCACATGATAACTATACACCACCATTTCCCATTGCATCGTTTTCCATCTAATCAGAATCAGACTCATAATCATTGCCCTCAGTATTCTTATAGGAAGCAATAACATTTGAGTTGAGTTCAACAAGCTCCTGGACTTCCTCTTTACCCACACCCCACCCTTCGAGTATTTGCCAACCCAATGATCCTCTATGAAGATTCTGTAGGGTTTGCAATCTTTTCTCAAGATAAGGCAAAACTGCTGAACTTGATCGTAACTTCGATGCAATAGGTATGGATGATATATCTGATCCCAGTTTTATTATTTCCTTACCTGTGGGTTTAAACAAATTTGGAAATGGCAGTGGAAGAACTAAAGGGCAATTGGAAGACGCCAAATGGGAACGACGGCGAGTACGAGCATCCATCAGGGAGGATGTACTTCCTGAATCTGTGAAATGTAAATCGTATTAGCATGAAATATCCGGAAGGTTATTGGTTGGTAGCATGCAGCAAGGGAATCTAACATACAAACAAAGGTTATTAACCAAGATACATTCACAGCTTACTAGGTGAGCGTCTCTTCTCTTAATTCTAACTTGTAAGCATTATATGCATTCAAAGTTCAATGTGGAGCATCAGAAAAAACAAATGTGCGAGATGCTTGGATGTGACTAAAAAACAGATGATGATTACGTATAGGAAAAGTGCAGACTACTAGTCTTAAAAAGGACGTTAAAATAGAGGCATTATTTCACCTTGAAATAAAAGCTAAGTATGCATTACAGTGTACAGAAGGGGGTGGCCATCATTGTTGCCATTATAGGAGAAAAGAAATAAAGTAGCTACCCTTTTATATTTTCAAGGACGCCATATTCTTACAATCTGCATCACAAGTCAAATGGACCTATTCATAAGCTTCACTGACTGAGTATGATAGTGCACACATATAACTACATTAATAATGAGTCAACAGAGGCTATAAACAGGCTCATAGAAATATAATGATCATGGAAAGGATAACAAAGTAATCATCCAGCCAAACACAAGCATACACTGAGGCAATTGATTGGGTTGGAGAGTTACACTGCCCTTCTATTGTGTTGATAATCACGTTTAGCTCGATTAATATGCTTAGTAGGATCATATACTTTATCATGCACACGAACCACAAAATCGATATTCAGAGTATTTTTATATTGGGGGTTCAGGGTCAGAAACTTGGAAGGGCAAGTGCCATTAAAGGAATGGGTGACATGCACACAAGCACATAATTTTTAAACTTTATACTGTATGATTATGTACTATAGATCTTGAACCACTTTTTCCAAGACTTTAAATAAGTATACCTTCCAGTGAAGAACCCTGAGCAACAAGCACCTCTGTTACTTTTTCATCATCTTTATCACTTACGTCTGAAACAAGTGGTACAAACTCAAAGAAATCATTGGTTTCGTGCTTCCGAGCATCTAAGTTCAGAAAATAACAGAATTAATATAATATGTGCTACACAAAACATAACAATAAATTATTTTTGAAAATAAAACACACCTGGGAGAGGCTGGGCTGGCATTGATAAATCAAGAATAGAAACCCGTCTTCGCCTTTGACCCATTAGCAAATGAATCAAACTGGACATGTCAATTCCTCCATACTCTGTTTGGTTAGACACAACTGATGGACGAATGGAGAGTTCCCTCATCCGAAAAGGTAATGTGATGCAGCTCAAAGCAGATGCATACACCGCACTAGTATGAAAATCCTTTGTATCGCTGACATTTAAGTTCCTAGAAACTTTACTCAAAAAGTTAAAAAAGAGATTAAATAACTAGCTTTCTGTATATCATGATGAAGACACATGAAAATGCGTTTGTCCAACTAGGGACAAAGACATGTTTGGCTTACATTTTGAAAAGCTAGAAAGTCCAAGTGGAGTTATGCATTGAGTAGAGCTGCTTAGCTGACTGAAGGATAAAACATCATGAAGTCCCCTTAAAGTGGATGAATTAGATGTTGTTGGTTTTAGCAATGATGTTGGTGACCGAGCAGTAAACAACAAGACAGGACTTTTATCATAATCATCAACCACTGAATCTAACAAATCTGTTGCTATACCTGCAAAGCCATTTGAATCATCCACTACAACTAGTAGACCCTGTTAGATGAGATTTCCAACTTTAAACATGCATGTGAAGAACAGGTATGCTTATTTAAATCAATGAACGCCTAAGATACCTGCATTTGATCTGCTTCTTCTACAAAAAACCGCAACCTGTCAAGGATCTCTTCCTTTTCAAGACCTTTTAGTAGCCCTATCCCACTGCCAAAATCATCGAATGGAGTCACTCCTTGCCATACCCCTTCAAGTTCATACAAACTTAATGGGTGAAAATGAACTTTGGAATAGTCAGTCCAGAACTGCACTGATTCATCCAAACTTAGGAGAATACTCTGCTGAGTCTCATTAGTTATGGTCCTATTATCAGAACCATTTCTGTTTCCTTCTTCCTGTTGAGCATTCCATTCACGTTCTTCTTGTTCCAGACTTTGAAGAAACTTGTTTTTGGCATGCGGTTCAGCTACATGCCTGGAGGCTTGGCCTCCCCTGCAAGTCTTTTGCATATAAACGGTTAGCAAACATAATGGATGGTACGAGTTCCCAACGACATCAAACTAGATATTCTTGATAATACCAAGCAGACACAGGTATACTCGCATGCGATGCAGGTTGCTCATACAAAGATCCTGCTGCTTGCACTGCCCCCAAACTTCCTTCATCACCATAACCACACAAACAATGTGCAATTACTCATTGAAGAAAGTAAACATCCAAGCCAATAAATTACTTAGGATACAAATACATTACCTCTTGAATCAATTGCAAGCAATCGAGGTGTATATGTTGCAACTCCCTACCATAAATTAAAAAATGAAGACTATCAATGATTCTATGATAATAGGGAGAAACATAGAGGGCTACAATAAGTTCCGATAAGAATTATTCATTCTGGAAATGAAGAAACAATTTCAGAAAAAACATAATGCCTTAAGATTTCCTCTATGGAAGTGAACCCCTCCTTTTTTCCTTGTAAATTCTCATTCTTACCAAGACTAGCAATCTTAACTTCATCACCTCCACATCCACTCATATTAGCAAGAGCTCTGATCTCAAAATTAGATCGTGTAACTTATATTAGCAAGAGCTCTGTTATAGGAAGGTTTATCATTATTAGGTCATCCTGTTTCCAATAAATTCTCTATGCAATCTTCTAATATGGCATAAGCAACAATCTGACATTGGCCATTGAACGAGCGATAGTTGGCCATTATCTATTCATGGTATAGCAGTTATTAAAGTGTTTACATTGTAATTTAATGTGGAAAAAGCAAGAAAATTCCTGGTAACACAAGATAGCCAGTGCAACCACAAATGTGCTTGCATCATTCACTCGGAACCATAAGAATCTTGGTCTACAAAATACAGGATTCAGTTCTTGCTGATTCTTGTAACCTCCATGAATTTGAGCCCAAATTCATGCACTTTCATACATTCAGAACCCTATCACCGCACTCCTGCAAAATCTGAGCTTATATCATTCTTGATGCTTCATAATATCTATACATGTTAACTACAATCTAAAGAAATTTCATGTGCTCCAAACAAGAACAATAACACCTTGGAATACATAAGTTACATGGCCCCCTTCTTGATGCACTCATCCCAATGACACCTTAGTTCTATAAAAATTGTCATTCTATCCTTCTTAATTTTGTGTAGTTTACATTATCTAGATCACAATCCATGTATTCAAATGAACCCATGTACGCTTCCACACATTCAGAACCCTGACAACACACACAGAAGCTGAGCTTATATGCTTGATGCTTTGCAGTCCATATACAATTTGACTACAGCTTTTGCACTTTTTCAAGCATTGCAAGCCCTAAACACCCACTCTAAAAAGGTTACAGATCAACCATTCTTAAAGCACTGATCTCACTGACATATAATTTCTACGAAAGCTGAGATTGTGTCATTCTTGAAAGGAACACCTTGGCTCCTGCTCTACAAGAGTTGAGATTCTATCCTTCTTGATTTGCTGTGATCTTCATGTATTTAGATGAAAACCTTGCAGCACAAAAGGTGAGATCTACCTTTCTTGACTCTTTAGTCTACATGTAGTTGACTAAAATTCATGTATTTAGACCAACACCTTGCCCTACAGAAGCTGAGATTCCATCCTTCTTGATCTTTTGTAGCCTCCAAATAGCTAGACTACGATATGTAAATTTAAATTAACACCTTGCTCTATGAAGGTCAAGGTTCTCAAGGTTCTACCAAAGTTGATTTTGTATTCACCCACTTCCCCACACCCTTCAGAACCGTAACATCTAGCTCGAAGCTAGAACTCTATTCATTGTAAGTGAAAAACACTACAATCATATCACTCTCTCTCATCAACTAAATTATTTTAGACAGTGACCTTCATCATCAAAATTTGAACTATGCCAACTCAATGAATTAAACGTTGTTGTAAAGTTTGGGATTGGTGCAATTGGTGCGTCGGAACCACAGGGGTTATGAACAAGGAAAGACACAAAGAACGAGAATGGAAACGAAATAGATAGATTGAGAGGAATTGGTAGTGAGAAAGAATGATCGAGAGATCATAGACATCACTTGATTTGACTTCATCAAGGCTCTTGTGTTTTTCAAATGACCAATTGACCTCAGCTGAAGAATAAGAAAACAAGTCATTGGACTTTGACACACAAACATCATTGACTCTTTGACCAAACAAACCAATAACTCATCGGAAATTCAAATCCAATTCTCATCATCTGAAACACTATTATCCTTATTTTGCTAGCCACCACAGCACCTTTCACTGAAATCAACCCATAAAATGAAATTGAATTATGAACGAGCACTCACCCTCCCAACCTAATTTCATTGATGTCCACAAGATATCTCTGTGCAAGGAATTTGTAATCTCTCTCTCTCTGGTGGAGAATGGCACTATCACCCTCTCCAAGAAGCCAGCGAATGATTGGCTATCACCGAACCAAAAGATGTCACCTTTGCACTAGACTATTATCTTTTTTTTCCAAATTTGATCACACCTTTCTCAAAAAGATAAGCTACCAACTCTGTCCGTGGTTAGTTTCCCTTACTCTTACCTTTCTTGATTCTTTGTGGTCTCCAGAAAGTTGGACCACAACCCATGTGGTTATAGCAGAAATAATAATATAATTAGAACACAATCCATGTTTGGTGTATTCTATGCCTGTGTGTATTTATGTGTAGGTTTAAGTACGTATATGGTAGTGATGAATATGTATACTTGCATTTGTATGTCTGTGTATGTGCCTATGGGTGATTATGTAAGTCTGTGTATTTATCTATGGATGATTATCTATACTCCAGAAGGCTATAAAGTCTATAAATCTTGATGATTTGTAGTCTACCACACATTGAAATTATAAAGAATGCAAAGAATCATATTTCAATCACAAATAATGTACATGTGGTGTTTCACCAACTCTGTAGAGCCTATCAAAATCGACGCCGCAGTTTGAGAAGGTCGGATCATTCTGCAAACCGATCAGTTCATCCTAAACAAGGAGAAGAAGAAAGGGAGACGCCATCAAAACAGGTTACAATGGCCTCCCCATGTTACGTGAAACACAAAGAAAGATTGAAAGAGAAGGTTCTCTATATAGTTAACCTGAAGGTTCCAGAAGTGAGAACCGACGAAATTCGCATAGCCACCAATTTGAATGGAAATGAGCTCCTTCATCCTCCTCCTCTTCTTCTTCTTCTTCCTCTGTTCGCAAAAGGATTAAGTCTCTCCTTCTCTTCTGCTGCTTCTTTCTCCTTCTCCTCCTCTGCCGAAAGAGAAATTGCAGGGACTTTCAAGGGGGAGGGGTTTTTCTTTCTTCTCTGGGCACGGTCTCTGTTATTTACATTTCTAACCCTAAATCTCTTCACTAGACATGGATCAACATATAAGGCAATCAAAACCATACCATAGGTTTTGCTAAATCCCACAGCTCCATGGACAAGCCGACATGGCACCATGCCAATGGAGTATAATTAAGTCACAATCTTGGTGGAAGTGGTGTAGAGCAAAAATCCGACCATTTGCCTCACCATTCGTTAGAGGAATGACTCTTATTTCATATGTGTGTTACTTACTTGGGGTCCTACCTACTTGGGATAAAGGTTCATTGGACACAGATGGCCGCAATGTGATGCTAACAATTGCAAACGTGGTTCAAAATCTGTTAACCACTTGTTATGGAATTGTCATAACACTACACAATCTGGAGGATCATGGATATCACACAAGTTTCCATCAACTTGACAATACTTAAATTTACTTTTAGTGCTTTCGAGCCCAACTTTGTATGTTGGTATTTCATGGTGAATCATATCATTGCTTCTTAAAGTTCCCCACAAATAGTAGAATGCATTAGTTGAATAAGAGTGTAAACACTTTGAAAACAACAAAACCATCTATTCATCATCACTAACAATTGGATTGCGCACAAGTAATATCTTAAAAGTGATTAGTCATTGAATATGAACACAAGCAATACTTTGGGAATGATTCATCATTTAGTATAAGCATAAGTAACATCCTTGGCTCATTAGTGAGCATGATCATCTTATGCCAATAAGGTTTACAACTTCATGTCATAATGATAAAATCATTATGTAATGCTGCAATTGTCCATAGCAATTGGATGCAAGAGGTTTTCCTCCATGCTTTACATCCAAATTATTCTCATAAAAATAAGTTTTTTTCCAACAAACAAATAATTGCATTCCCATACCATACAAAAGTATCACTTCTGAAGCTACAAATGCAAAATGTTCACAACATATGTAGCTATTTTATATTTAAAACAAACACGTGTGTCAAGATCACATGATATATATCAAAACATCCTTCTTTCAACTCAATGTTTTACTTATCAATACTTGTTACTCACATATTACCATCATCCTCCATGTAACATCAACCATAGTGACAAGTGGGAATCTAAGATCCAATTTTCAAATTATTAGATGAACCAAAAAACACAAGTGAATAATCACTAAATAAGTAGAAACTTAGAAGAAGAGTTGAAACTTGAGATGCTTTGTAACCCAAAGCAATGGTACAAATTGTGTTGCAACAACACAATTTGGACATAACTGAAATGACCAATCTAATTGTTACAAGAAGCTTACTTTTCAAAACAAGCCCTCAATTAGACATGTGTTATTTTCAATTAGACCAAAAACCACTATATCTCAGTAAAATAAATGTTGAAGAAATAGTTTATTTGGCACCATAGGTCAAAATTGGACTCCTAGGTAGCAAAAAACTTCCTCCTGTGAATTAATGGTTGATAAGAATAATTGAAAGAATAGAAATTCAGGAGCATTTCAGAATTTAGGAAATTCCCCTTATAATTTATACAATTCAGGAAAGAATGGAGATTCAAGTAATTCCCAACATAAATTACACAATTTCGTTCATTATCACCACATAGACTATCAAAAATCTAATAGCAATTATTCGATGAGCAGCATATATCAAGGGTGATTCTTTTTTCAACATTATCAATATCGAAAACACAAGCTCCACAATTTCTCACAAACTTCAAAGGAATCCATATCATCCGTATTGAAACCAAACGTGTCAACCACATGACCATTAGAATCAACAAGGTCTTCCATGGATTAAGGACTCTAACTAAGGTGGGGAAATTTACCAAAACACCTGTAATGTTTCACTATACTCCTGGCATGCCCCTCATTTTTTGAAATTCTCTCCCTCTACAATTTCGGCCTCTAGAAATTGTAGAGAAACTACATAAAGATGAGTATTTGGAGAATTTCAGAAAATTAAAGATATGTTGTGAATTACGTGAAACATTAGGCTTATTTTCTTACTTACAACTATTTTTAATGAAAAAATAGGATACTTCCAGCAACCCTGTTGTTCCCTTCATCCGATGGAATTACATGAAATGTTGAAGCACAAAGTGTCTGAAGGTTTCTGTAAATGAAGCAATGATCAGAATCCTGACAAACGAGATCATATGTATATGTATATATACATACATATATGCATACATACATACATATATATATAACACAAACCGCATTTGCCACAACAGATTTTCTATACATCCACCTCAAGAGCAATCATGTTCTATAGAAAAGGGAAGGACGTTTTGATCTTAATCCTATATAGCAACCCATTAGCAAGCTAATGTAAAACTTGCAAGGTTCCAAGAGACTTATTTTAATCAAATATATCGTCAAATGTAAAACTACCTTTAAGAGAAATATCCCCCAAAATGAATTCATTTGCAACATCATCCACAAACTTTTGTACTACTTCTGCTACTTAAATGTCTCTCCTTTCAAGTCATCTCTGGCGTCTATTTATAAGCTTTATTTATGCTAAATTAAACTGATTATGATAGTATTTTCCTTCCTACTGACAACAATGAGGGCCTCAACTACATAATGATGCAAATGCGATCAGCACTACTGGAATACTACATATTTCACAATGTTAAGGATTTCAGGAGTACAAGACTTAAAGGGCTCGTTTTCTAGGTTTATCTGATCGCAGAAATTTGTTTTCGTTTCTACATTCAAAGACTGTCACAATTAGGCAATATAAGAAAATACATTTCGTTTCTGTAATACAAACCAAAATGCTGGATTTTACATCAAACTTCTACTAAGACACTAAGAGCTTCAATATTTAGACTCTTAATAGTATTCAAGTATATGTATGTTCAAATCTATAATTTCGTATCATGAACATCACTTACTTATTGATCTGCATTTCTGTAACAAGTTTCTTCAAAGATTCCCTTTTAGATTGCAGAGATTTTCTTTGATCGATCAAAGCTTCCATCCTGTCTTGAAGAGATGTGCTGATGAGAGAAAAACGACAGGTCCAAGCAAGAAGATTAATTGAAAAGCAAAAGAAAACAAGCTTTTCCATGGCTTGACTGAAAATATTCTTCAGAACTCAATACTTATCTTTCTTCTTCTTTGAGGAGCCTTTCACGTAGAAGAAGGTTGTCCCTTTGTTTCACAAGCTCAATCCGGGATGTAGAAGAGTGGCCATTGTCACTCGACTCTTGCAAAGAACGCTCTATCGCAGCGATCTGCTCCTGCAAATCTGGAAGAAACGAAAGATAACGACACTATCGTCGCTCTCTATCTCTCATATGTGTAACTGAGAGAAGACAGAAGAACAGACATATGAATGGAGGGGGGGGAGAAAGAAAGAAAGAAAGAAAGAGCACCTTCCATGATGGTGATGAGCTCAACGTGGTCGTCCTTGCAGGCGAGTATGGTGGCGAAGAGGTCTGCGTCCAAGTCGTCCAGGATGCCGCGTTCCTCACGCCACTTCTCCTCCATGACGCGCGCCATCTCCTCCGCGATCTCAATCATCTCCTCAGGGTTCACCTTCATCGTCGTCTTCGTCTGCGTCTGCGTCTGCGTCTGCGCCATGGCCATGGCCACTGTCTCCCCGCCTTTCACTGTCTTGAATCTCTGTACTGTCTGTCTGTACTGTCTGCTTCTGATCTGTTTCGCGCCCTTCGATCGATTTGAACATAAAAGAATGAATGAGAAAACCCCATGGATATGGACGGTAAATTAATGTATGGTCAATCGGCATGGTATGGTATGGTATGGTAATGTATGGTCATTGGCATGGCGTGGCCATGACTCATAGCCATAATAATATGGTATGGTATGGTAATGTATGGTCATTGGCATGGTATGGTTATAGTTCTGGTTACGGGTATAGTTACAAGGGAAAAGTACCACCATAATTACTTTATAAAGTGTAATTTTTTGTACATAGGGGTAGATTGGTAAATTTGGAACTTCCAGGGGCATTCTAGTAAATAGACGAACTTCCAGGGGTATCCTGGTACTTTTCCCTAGTTACAATCACTAACGACGAAACCGCGGCTTAACGACTTAACGGTTTCAATAGTTCGGCTCGATTCAGGTTAGGTTTTTATTAAATGGTTCGGTTTGGTTTGAACTATCAGAAATCGCGGTTTAAACGGTTTAACGGTTTTGTTTTTTTTTTTTAATTGTTTTTAAATAATCTTTTCATTTTTAGACCTTGTTCTTACATTTTAGTAACACCTTTAAAATTTCAAAAAAATTTAAAAATGAAATATTTTAAATTTTAAATTTTAAAATTTAACCTAAGTTGAAAACCGAAACCGAACCACGAAACCGCGGTTTGAACAGTTTAATGGTTTAACGTTTTCTTGGTTCGGTTCAAGTTTCAAAAAAATTTAACAGTTCGGTTTTGACCCTCTCAAACCGAACCGAACCATTGCCGATTGTTAGGTATAGTATCGTTATAGTTGGGAACCTGGTTATGGGTATGGGTATGGGTATCCTATGCTATGAATACCTCAAGACTTCATCCCTGGAAGAGGACTAGGTCATGGAGTTCCCATTCTGGTTTATGGGTATAGTATGGTTATAGTTGGGAACCTGGTTATGGGTATGAGTATGCTATGCTATGAATATCTCAAGACCTAATCCCCAGAATAGGACTAGGTCATGGGGTTCCAAACAAACTTAGGCTAACAAGCCTATACACGAGTCATGACAACATCGGTGAGTTAGGTAAGGTCGTTTAAACAATACAAGGCCACATAGTTTAACATGTCACCAATCAAAAGTGAAGGAACAGTAATGTATGAAACAAACCTCGACACGGGTGATTTCAATGAAAGAAGGTTATGTAAACCAAGTCATGGAAATTGAGGAAATGTATGGAAGAGAGCTGCGATCGAAGATTGGGATGAGCAAAAACACTCTCATGCCTTGTGTGAATCAAGTAGCAGCTCTATCGACAACAATTGCATCAAGGCAGTTGCAACTTTATTAGAACAAAATCTCACTAAGTGCAATGTTGTACTTTGTGAAATAGTACAGAAAATGAAACATCAATTGTCATTGCTTCTTCTCAAAAGGGGAAAAATCTTCGTTTTGTAAAAAAAAAGGGGGAAAAACTTGTAGTGTGCCAATTATATGAGTTTAAACCATATTAAAGTGAAATCATTAACTTTTAAAACACCCATGATGCCATTTACATGACATCATGTATCTGAGGTATACCAATCACGAACATACTGTATTGAAATATGTCATAGCAAATGAGGTAGTATGGTTTTACTAATGAAGACATTACAATACACTTCTTAATACAACATGTGCACAACACATCCAACAAGAAATGCAGTATTCACCCCACTGCTAAATCATCCAACTAGTATACACCAATAGGCCAACAAAGTCAACTGTATCTTGGCCTTTACCTCCAAAGGGAGCAATCATTATCATGTACTACAAATAGGTTGCTTCTTCACACAAGCTCTTGGCATGAATTGAGTACCTAAATAATTATAGATAAATACAAAGCACTTGTTGAATAAATGTTACAAAGAGCCAAAACCCTGGGCTATTTAGTTTGCTTGAATGCCCAAGTCAAAAAAAATCAACTTTAGTCAGTCATTACCGTTGACGGCACATTAGTCAACCATTTGGCAGGCATGGTGCAAAGAGTTGGAACATGCTGGTCAACTCCCTTGACTACATGGGTCAAGGACTTGACTAGTTGAGTTGAGGTTGGTACCAAAGCTAGTAAGTGGGAAGGGGGGTTACAGCCAGAGCTTGGCTAGTGTTTTCACAACACTAGTTAGTGACTATGTTTGACCAAGGTTCAGAAGTTGGAAGTAGGCCCCTTGTTTGGCCAGGAGTTCATAATGAGTGCCTTGCTCCGTGATGGAGCCACTCTGCAACACCGCGATCGACTCGGCATTTTGTATGGTCGATAACCGATGGGCGACCATGACAGTAGTCCTTTGCTCCATTAACCTATCCAAAGCCTCTTGGACTAGCTTCTCCGACTCGGCATCCAACGCACTAGTGGCTTCATCAAGCAACAGAATGGCCGGGTTCCTTAGCACTGCCCTAGCAATGGCCACCCTTTGCTTTTGTCCACCAGACAGTTGGACGCCTCTCTCTCCAACTTCGGTTCTGTACCCCTCCGGCAATGAGCTTATAAAGCTATGTGCATTTGCTGCCTTCGCGGCCTCCACAATGTCGGCCTCCATGGCATCTTCCTTTCCATACCGAATGTTATCATAAATGCTGGTGCTAAAGAGAGCTGGCTCTTGTTGCACCAGACCTATATGTTGCCTCAATGACCTCAACCTCAATTGCCTCACATCTTTCCCATCTACCATCACTCTCCCACTCTGTGGATCATAAAATCTAGCAATGAGGGCGATAACCGAGCTTTTCCCTGACCCGCTCGTCCCGACCAATGCGAGGCTTTGCCCCCTCCTTATCTTAAGGTTGAAGTCTTTGAAGATCTGGACCTCCATTCGCGTCGGGTAGCTGAAGTCGACATGGCTGAACTCAATGGCCCCTTTGACACTGGCCACTTCTTGGGCTTTGGGGTCAGAGGCATCAATGTCGGTGTGTCGATCCACAATGTGGAAAACAGCCCGGAGCTCGTCAGTTCCTTTAAGGAAGTCAGGAGCGAGGCCGACAGCCTCAGCAATGCCAAAGGCCGTAATCATTAACACCATGAAGCATTTCATTACCTGACCAAATGTCGCCTCACCTCTAGTGATGAGCCTTCCCGAATACCACAGGGCGAGACTATATGAGGAGAAGAGTACCAATTGCGAGATCCCGAACCCGATGCCTCCGATTTGGGCTCGTAGAAAGTACTTCTTTTGGGGATCTCGGAGCTCTTTCGTGAACATGCTCATTACCTTGTCCTCCGCTGAAAAGGCGGCCACGGTGCGAATATTGCTTACAGCCTCAGCTGCCACCATGTTGGCCTTCATGTATGCTTTATTCAAATCACCACTAAAACCTTTAGCAAATTGAACCTACAAGCCAACCAACTACCAAAATCAATCATAGATGGAGTCCAACACAAAGGCTTGGATAAGGTCAATCTTGGATTGAGTTAATCCTTCATGAAACACAAACAATCGGCTATTAAATTGATATTTGAGGATTAAAATTCGTGAGGACACATCATTTACCTGGCCTAGATTTGAAAACACAAGTGCTGGTAATGTGGCCATCATGACCAATGCAATCTTCCATTGAAGGTTGAAAGTAATTATGAGTGCAGTGACCAAGAGCCCCAGGTTCTGGAAGAGTGTAATGACTCGATCCACCAACGTCGTCCTCACTAGAGATGCATCGGTTGCTAGCCGGGAAGACAGAAGTGTGCTATTGTTTTGATCGAACCAACTCACCTCATTTCGAAGTATGGCTGCAATCCACAATATTCAAGATTATTAGATCTAAGATTTCATGCATGTCTTAAGTAGTTATGTATGTGTATGTTCATTTTGATTGAAAACAGATTGGCATAAATAAATGTGACACAAATAAAAGGACAGACAATGTCCATTCATGTGGCTTTATTGATTCCTTAAAATTTTGCATGAGCATAGGGGAGGGAAAGATGCTAAACCTGAGAACATAAGCTTCCGGATTCGCATAGTCACATTTTCTCCGGCAATTCCCGAAAAGTAGAACTCCAAAGTGTATGCAAAAATCGCCATCGCCCCAAGCACGCAACAAAGAACAGAAACTTTGGTGAGCCCTCTCTTCATGTATTCGTCATTGGGGAAATTGAAGTACACGAGGGCTTGAGTGATGACCAACCCAAAAAGAGGGGTAGAAGCCCCCGCGGCAATGGCACCGATCGCACTAAGAAGCCCATAGGGCCATTCGCGAGCATTCATCTTTAGCAACCTTTTTAACGATGGCCTGGGGCCGACGAGGTCATCCACATCTACGAACTCATTCATCTTGAGCCCCATTCCCGGTGTAGTGTCAGCCGTCGATCGAAAGCTAAATGTCCTCTGAGAGACCGACCCGCTAAAGGAACCTCGAGAATTCCTGCACCATACAAGATTCTAAATTCCTTAAATATAGTGAAAAAAAACTTAGGTTGTGAGAATATATGCCATAATTTTTCAATGGGGTCAACAAATAGGAAAGACATAGGCCCACTAACACATGGTGGTTACATAGAATATTGTGGGTTTTAAAGCCACACGCCAAAATACCGCCAGACATGTCAGGAGTCTAGCAAGGTATCCAAACGTTCTAAAAACATTTATAGAGATCATGCAAAGTAAGAGTCAAGGCCCTATACAGTTCAAGGGTTTGTGGATTTTGGGCTTGCCTGCTATCGCGTCGAATGATGTTTCCCGTGTCTTGGGGTCGTGGTGGAGCATCTTGTTGCATTTTCACGAGGGCTGCATAAGAACCGCCCTTTTCCAAGAGCTCATTATGCGAGCCAACCTCCAGGACACGCCCATCATGTACAAATGCAATCATGTCAGCATTTTGGACAGTTGAGAGCCGATGGGCAACAACGACTGTTGTCCGTCCGAGCATGACCTTGTCCAGAGCATCTTGCACACTTTTCTCAGACTCTGAATCCAATGCACTCGTTGCCTCATCCAGCAAAAGTATCGATGGGTTCTTCAACATTGCTCGGGCAATCGCAATCCTCTGCTTCTGACCACCAGACAATTGGGCCCCTCTTTCCCCTACCTACATTATATATCAAAATGCATTACATAATTTACACAATCACAAGTCGATGAGCTATATACATATGACCACTAGTTCTTCTATGTTATCCTTATTTATGCAATTCTTGTCGGTCAAAAATCTTACTTGAGTTTCATAGCGTTTAGGGAGCACGTCAATGAAGTCGTGGGCACAAGAAATCTTGGCCGCCTTGATGACTTCGTCCATCGAGGCACCTCCCAGCTTCCCATACCGAATGTTTTCAGCAACTGTGGTTGCAAAGAGTGAGGGCTCCTGATTCACAAGCCCCATTTGCTCTCGCAGCCACTTGAGCTCCATGCTCTTGATGTTGTGCCCATCAAGCAAGACTTCACCTACAAGAGAAAGAGAAAGCAATGTACGTGAATAACATGTTGATAAAGCCAACAATGAAGAGAGAATGTCTTCAAACAACATGATGACAATGATGATGATGATAATGGTGGTGCAACAAATGAAGAGAGAATGTATTAACACACTGATGTAGAGTGAGAATTGTTTTACTCACATGATGGGTAGTATATTAAATGAATAGAACGAACGAACGAATGAAGGTATTAATAACATGATGGGATGAAGCATTAATGAATGCAGAGGACTCAATGATAACTTTAAAGAGAGCATTATGACGATGGAGAAAGATGGTAAATATTCTTAATACCCGAGGTGGGATCATAGAACCTCTCGATGAGGGAAATGACTGTGCTCTTGCCAGACCCGCTACTTCCCACGATCGCGACCACCTTGCCAGCAGGTATGGAGAGAGAGAAGTTGTTGAATACCTTGATGTCGCACCGGGATGGATAACTGAAGACGACATTACGAAGCTCAATCTCCCCCTTGATCTTCTCAAGCTTCACACCATCCTGCTTGTTACGTGCGATCAATGGCTTACGCCGGATCATCTCAAACACCGTGTAGCCCGACACACGAGCACGACTAATGGTTGCCATGTCTGGCGCAGCTTGCCCAAGAGCCCTATATCAACATCAACATCAATGTAAACAACCCAATCACTTCCAATTTCTATAGTTTAATTTGATTTGAACCACCATGAAAACTGCAATTCTATCACATGAGTTGGACACTTGGGATTTTTGTACATTTCATGACACACAGAAGGATACAGTGGAATCTCTACAAACACATTCAACACATAGTAAACCCATAAATTTTGAATTATAACCGTTACATTTTTCAAAAAATTTGCAAAGAAGCAAAGGAATCACATAAAGATGTGTCAATCAACTAATTTTGAGCATTTTGATTATCCTAAGATAAAATTGTTAAAGGTTCACAAATGTAACGTGCAATTCACTTTTGTTTGTTGTTATAGTGAACAAAGTGTGCTAGGAGCACGAGTCTTAAAAATCTAGTTACATGTCCTTGGGGCATTATTGAGAAAAAAAGAGTCTTGAAGATCTAGCAATATGCTTTTGTTGTTAGCATAAGCAAAATGTGTGAGGAAAAAGAGTGAAAACGATCCAGTTAGATGTCTTTTTCATGACCTTCCTAAGGGAAGAGTTTGCATTAGAAGTGACCTAAGTAAGATATCACATTTAAATAAGACAATCGAGAAAAGTCACCTTTCAGTTTGCAAGAAGTTTTCCTAATGCTCCAGGGTCTGCATTCTTTGTTTCTCATATGATGCGCTTTTATGAAAACCATGCCAAGAGTTAATTTGTGGGCATACAAGGCAGGAATTCTAACCATTAGCCTGAGAACAGCCTACCTAGACTTCCTTTCTTAAAAGCTAGAGGCAACAAGTTGGAATGACAAGGATCACTGATGAGTTCTGGCTATGTTACATTGTATGGGGCTAAATTTCAAATGGTTGCAAGGTTCTATTGGGACGAGTACAGTTGTTTCGAGCAAACAAAGTGTTGCACCCAACTAGGGTGAACTTCGCATACACCTCGGATTTCTTGTGGGTGATGTCGCATTTTATGTGGTTCTACACCTAGGCTATAGAGTCTCAAGCACCTTTCCCTCAAATAAGGTACTTACTATCTCTTTTGATATCCCGGTGGTGACGTATACATTCCCTAACAAGAAGGCTTACCACATGTTTATAGTTTGGACACTAATCTGGCTCACTGAAGAATAAAGCGAGAATCATCATTCACTAAGTTCGAGCATGAAGTGATCTATTTCCTGAGTGTATAATAATTTTAGAATGCATCTTGGGCTATATAGTTTGATCTCGGCCTCACATACACATGGACTAAACAATGCATTCAAACATCGGCTCGAATTAAAAGGCAAGTTTCCAATGTCTGTGCCATGCAAAAAAGCGCATGAGAAAGGAGCGAGGTGTCCGATCCCGACAAAACCCATTTCACACCACATATAGCAAAACAAAAGGCTCTTCCCGGTGGGCGAGGTGTGCTTCCTTTCGTTCCGAATGGAGACATAATGGGATTCCACAAAGATTAATAATAATGATAGTGCTAACAAAGACATCGATTGTAATGGCAAAGAAATGCTTTCCCCATCGAAAAGGGAGTTTTTAAAAATAAATACAATAAAAATTCTGCGTCCAAAGGATGAAAGAACAGATAAGACCGGCTTTCCCGCCAAAAATTGAAGAGGAAGGGCTCCTTTGGGGCCCGCGAAACTTGCCACGTGGACAGAAAATAGGAAATGGCGCTGACTTTTCCTGATACTCCCTCAAAGAGAGAAAAACAAAAAGGCGGGAAAAAACTAAACGCAGAAAAAATAAAACAAAAAGATACGCACGCTTTTTCAGTTCAATATTTGACCAATCCAGCGAAGATGACTTTCCTTTTTTTTCGTTGTTTATTCTTCGTTCGTTATTTCGCGCACGATGAACACAGAAAAAAAAACTGTTTTTTTTATAATAAAAAAAACAAAAATAATAAAAAAAGATCGCAGGACGTAATGGGATTTCTCTAGTTTAATTTATTTATTAAACTATTAAATTAAATCAAAAAATAATAATTAAATTATTTATTTCCACTTTTATTTTCATTTTACTTGAATAGGCAGGCAGGACACAGACAAGACAAGACAAGACAAGAGAAAATGCATATGAAGAAGAAGAAGAAGAAGAAGAGGAGGAGGTGACTTTTTTTGGGGTCTTACAAGCAGCTGGCAACCACATTGAGGATGGTGGTGAAGGCGAGGCCCCCGCTGGCCTCGCGGCTCCTCACGAGGCGGCCGGCGTACCAGAGGAGGAGCGAGAAGCAACCGAAGCCAATCCCGTAGAGCACTCCGATGCCGAGGCCCTTGGCCAGCCCCCCGCGCCGCCCCATGCTCCTCGTCTCGTGGAGCGCCCCCGCGTACGCCTTGCTCGCCGCCTCCTCCCCCACAAACGCCTGCACCGTCTTCACCTGCGTGATCACCTGCAATAAATTACCCCCGGAAAACCCACACACACACGGGGAGCGGAAGCGGGGGGACGTTAGCAAATATGAGCCGATGATGTGAATTTTTTTCACATATTAATGAATCATTCGGGGAAATTGTAAGGAAATGGGGGGGGGGAGAGGGGGGGAGACACCGGATTACCATAATTATGGGGGATAAATTCATTTCTTGGGTTTCCTTGTGCTCATCCCTAGGTTTTAGGGTTTTATGATATAGGATTTTGAGTGTTTAGGATTAGGGTGTTTAGGGTTTAGGTTTCTCAACTCAAAAAACGTGCTCTCAAATCTATACAAAGTACAAAATTACACGAAAAGTCATGGTTGTCTTTTCTCTTTTATAAAAGGAACCGTTTCCGAGAGGGGATCATAACTACTTACACATTTGTTTCGAGAAATATTTCTTGTGATCGTGGCTTCAAAACCACACTTTATTGCATGATTGTTTTTTTCCTTCTTTTATTGCAAATTTTAACGTGCACGGATTAAGAGTATTCGGACGTGATCCTCTAAAAGGAAGTCTTACCAATGGGGGACATCGAAGTTTTCAAAACCAGCATTTAGGCAAAAGCTATATAAGGGTATGGAATTCGATGAGGACCAACATTGTTTGTACCAAGCATGGCCTTCTACAGAGGAAGGACGTGCTCTAATTTACGACAAAACAAAAGTGATGTTTTTGGTACTTTGAGCACTATGTAGGTTCATGGAACCCACCCCCCTCCTCTCCCACTCATTAGGGGGCCTATGGTAGTAACTTGTAAGTATGAAAAGGAAACTTGTACATAATAAAGAAGAAGAACAAAAAAGTGACTCCATCACCACTCTCTCTCTCTCTCTCTCTCTTACTTAATGCACTCACTTAATGCACATTTCTTTTGCATACATTTTTTTACTTTTTGGTCTTTTATCCTTCTTCTTCTTTTTCTCCTTCTATTCTTCTTTCTCTTTCTTTTTCTTCTTTGGCATGCAATTGGGTGCTATGGCAACAAATTAGTGTTGTCAGATATCCATCCACACATCCATTTCTCCTCCTTTCAACCAGTAAATGTTGGAGCCATAAATGCACACATTCAATGACTTAGATATGCAGAACTATAGGGTCTACAGACAGGCACACACACACACACACACACACACATACATACATACATACATACATACATACATACATACATACATACATACACACACACACACACACATACATACATACACACACACACATACATACATACATACATACATACACACACACACACACATACATACATACATACATACATACATACATACATACAAGTGTGAAATCAAATCCATTTCAAGTGAAGTGTGTGTGCATATAAAAGCACCATACCTCATGGGCAATCTCGCCAGCCCGCATGTAAGCTTGTTGGCTTTTGCTCGAGAGGCCAACCATGATGTATCCGTAGACGGCACCACTGGCCACGATGATGGGCATAATGGCGAGAGTGAGGAGCGTGAGCTGCCAGAGGTCCGAAAACGCGACCACGAACCCCGCGATGAATTGCGCGAAATAATGCATCAAATTCCCAGTCTATACAAAACACACGAAACAATCGGTCGGGATCAAAGAACATTCGCATTATGTATTCACATTAGATTATTATCATCATTATCACTATCACTATCACCCCCTCCCAGTCCCGAGTCATGCTCATTTAATGATGTACTCAAATAAACAAATAAAAAGAATTGCATTGGGTCACAATCAAGAGAGGCCTTCCAAGCACTCCAAGCCCTCACTCACGTGAGTCATGATATCTCCATTTCATTTCCTTCATGGGAATCGTACCCAACCCAACTCTCTCTTTCTATGTTGTTTCCAGAGTGAGAGTGTGTAAGAGAGAGAGAGAGAGAGAATCTAGAGATTGATTAATTAACTCATCATGATTTGTGGGCTTACTAATGACCCTTCTTATGAACCTCCTCTAAATTAAGAGGTGATTATTGGCTCTGGTGCGATTTAATCTCTGGGAAGCCATAATCATTTGTTGCTCCTCCCATTTAATATTAATTTCGATGGATTAGCGATAGTAGTAGATAGCCTGATTAAGAGAAACATAATAATGTAGAATCTCTCCACCCCACCCCCAGTCCATACCTTAGCTCCGATAGCATCTTGGATGAGAGAAGTGTCGCTCGAGATCCCCATCACGACCTCGCCAGTCGAGACATCTGTGTCAAAGAACCCGACATCCTGCGTGATGAGAGCTTTCACATACATGGCACGGATGCGTGCCGATTGCCGATCCCCCGTATACATCCACATGCACACCTCTGATTCACAGGAAATCAATTACACCCAAACATGTTGTCATAATTTGTGTTGATCGCATCACAATTCACATTGATTCAAATTACACATCCAATGCTACAGTATAATTTTGAAAAGAAAAAACAAATTTAAGAAACCTAAGCCATCAGTGATTAATCTTTTCTTTTTAGGTTATTAAGTATAGCATTCAATCGAAACATATTTGGTGATCTCCCGGATTAAAGATTCGAAACATATTTTCTTTTTAGGTTACTAGTATAGCATTCGATCGAAACATATTTGGTGATCTCCCGGATTAAAGATTTCGGCATGTGAATTCGATTTCGATCCCTTACCGATCCATCCCGACAGGAAGCGCACGAGGCTGAGATAGATGAAGTAGAGCGCATACTGTGACAGAAAGATTTGAATGACAAATGTAGGATTAGCCATGGAAGCAATGGTTCAGGATCACATAATCTTTCTGAGATGGTCCTGGCAAAAAATGTGCGTGTGTGTATTACCTTATTGACCTCATGAGGAGCACGCGTGGGATCAAGGGTGAGGGCTCCCAGGCTATCGATGAGCTTTCCGAGGAAGATGAAGAAGACAGGGAGAGCAGCACCATGGGTGATCCCAGCCAACCCTCCCACCACCATGAGCAGGTAATCCAAAGGATCTGCATACGCGAACAGACGATGGTATGCCACAACCGGCCTGCCTGCCTTCGGAATCAGCCTCGCGGCTTTATCTGTGCCATCGCCATTGTTGCTCGGCACAGCGTTTGTGATGGAGCTGAGAGGAGCAGTGGTGTCAGGATGCGAGGCGATGGAGGAGCTAGTGTTGTTGGAATGGTTATGAAGATTAGTATCAGAAGAAGTGGTAGAGGTAGAGGAAGAGGAAGGGGAAGGGGAAGGGGTTGTGGTTGGGTGAGTAGCGATGGCGATGGCGGAAGGATTAGAAGAAGGTGTGATTAATGGAAGGTCTATTGTAACACTGCCTCTGCTGCTAACGTTGTGGTTATGAATGTTGTGTCTGTTATAAGCAGAAGGATCAGCAGGTGGGCCTGATAACGACAAGCTTCTAATGCGGCTAGCAGCAGTATTGGGAGGGGCCTGTGCGGCGGCCATGGCTACTACTACATTACTGTTATTATTAGCATTAGTACTACTATTATTAGAAGCTTCCTCTGGATCTTCCTCCATGTTCTGTTCTTCGATGAGGAGGAGGAGGAAGAAGAAGAAGAAGGAATGGAATGGAATGGAATGGAATGGAAAAGACAGGAGAGTTATTGGGAGCTTCTTTTTGGCAAAATATAGAGAGGAGAAAAGAGAGGAAGGAAGGGAAGGTCTGAAGCTTAAAGACTCTGCACTTTCTTTGCCATGTCTCTGCGTGTGGTGTGGTGGTGTTGTATGATTTTGAATCAAAACCCCGACTGATAGACACTGTTCATTTTCCTTCCTTTACTTCCTCATTTTGTGTTAAATCATAGACAGACACAGACACAGAAATGAAGGTAGCGCAGAAACCGTGAAGCAAAGCAAAGCAAAGACGAGAGAGAAGAGAAGAAGAAGGGGAGGCTGGTTTTCTTTATTTACGAAAATGCCCCCCCCCCTCTCCGGGTCCCTCCCTTCATCTACTCTCTCTCTGTCTCGCAGGTGCCTGTGCGTGTGTGACGTCATAAATAGATATTATCTATCATATTGACCTTCAATCCATCATTATTATTCGTATTATTATTTATTTCTAAACACGCATATATTACATTACATATTCGCCTTTTGGTATTTTATTTGTTTTTTGAGCGGCTTTTTATTCCCTTTATTTTTAATCTTTTTCTATTCCTTTTTTCTTTTTCTTTTTCTTTTTCTTTTTCTTTTTTATTTATTTTGGGAGATCTCCCCGCTTCCCTCCCGACCCCCTCTCTTTCCCCCACTCACTCACTCACACTTCTCTCTTCATTTTTATCATTCTTTCCATCTTTTTAATTCTCATTCCTCACTTCCAATCGCATCCTTGAAAACGAGAGTTGTGTTCCAAGGCACGTTGGTTTACAATGTGTATGTGTATGTGTATGTGTATGTGTGTGTATGTGTGTGTATGTGTGTGTATGTGTGTATGTGTGTGTGTATGCGTATATGTATGTGTATGTGTATGTGTATGTGTATGTGTGTGTGTATGCGTATATGTATCTGTATGCATGCTTGTAATAAGATATGAAGTCTGTGTGTGTATGTGTATCTGTATCTGCATGTTCATAATAAGATATGAAAAGCTACAATGCATGAATGCACGTGCTCTTGATTTGATTCAGGCTTCGGTAATCTAATGAATGCAATCGTAGGCCCTACATACTTGTTTTGTGTAAGTCAATGGTATGAGAGACAAACCCGCCAAGGTTTGCACTACCACCCTTGCTTGTTGTGACCGTTAAAGGGAGAACGAGAGCCCGTGTTGTCTCTTTACACCCATACTTGGATGAAATTGATTGAATCTAAGTTTTGTTATCCCTTCTTGTTTAGACCCAAGTATGTATATAGGTTGTGGTATGCCTTGCTTGTAAGTCATACATCTTTGGATGGTCCTTATATAGTCTCATACGTATGCATGAATGTTTTTGTTTTTTGTCTTCTCCGTTTGTGTGTATGTCTATGTGCAAACCTATCTATGTGTGTATACGAATGTCTATGCAGGATGTGTATGCGATTGAGTAGTTAGAGCGCCAACCTTAATTTGTGGCATTCAGGGATAGTTTGTAATTGCATGTATTAAACCCATAGGTGGGTACAAGATTGTGTGCATTACTTTACCTATGACTAGTTATAATCCTATGTGGGTACAATATGACATGCATTACCTTACATACGGGTGCATGCATGGATTATGAGTACATTGTGTTTATTATGTATGTGTTATTTGTGGACGACGTGCTTTTACCTATGTGTGTACATATTGGATGGACCATCATCAAGCGTGCATATTTTTGTTTATCTCCATTTCATCCCCAAGTTCATCCAATATTACAACTTCAAACATGCCACATGCTTGAGAAATGTGGTCCCCTCTACTTCCTTTCAATGCCTCAACTACCATCACCATGTTTCTCATAAATAAAGGTCCATACTTCGACTTAATATCCTCCTCTCTTTGCTCTTGCCTCATTTCCCCAAAAGCAACACACACTTAGTATTTATGAGAAGTCTTGGTTACAAATCTCTCACCATTGAACCACCACCAATAAGTTACGATGAAACGGGTGTATAACGTAAGTCCACTTTTATAACGAGACTCTCTACGAAATATTTATCCACCCAACAATGAACATTGTCCAGGTGTTAAGTATCCTTCACCCGATAGTCGAATGTCATTTTGCTTGTACACAAAAAGTCTCCGTTATTTAAATGAGTCCCACTAGTAGCTAGAAAATTGTTGGCGTTATATTGTACCTTAACTGTGATTTTTTTACATCTCTCGAGGAACCCTCCTTAGGTGTACATACTAAGGCAAGTCAACCTTTGAATCCAGGCTATTAGGGAACACTCAAAAGAGAAGCTAAACCCAAAATGTACCAATTTATGAAATTATGAAATTGTTAAAGTAAAAGGAGTTATACCGACATTTCTTTTGTAGGTTGTAGGGTGCCAAGCCTTCTTCATAGACAACTGGGATTTGTTAGTTCTTTAGAGACAAGCATAATATATTGTGGCACTTACTAAAATATATGCATTGATAGCTATAGATATATGTATAGAAATGTCTCAATATGTAGAAATGACATACAAATTAGCATTGGAAACAAACATGTAAATGTTACCCTCCTTAGAAATCAACCCTTCATATGGATACATGCTCTTCAGGTCTATTTCATATATATTGTTTTTCGACCATTGTGTACCCAATGCACTCAAATAAGATCATATAAATCAATCATGAAAGTTGACAAACTTAATTATCAAATGTTGTTTTATGTCACAATGTTTTTTTTTTTGGTTCATTTGCATGTTTTTTATTGAGATTTTTTTGATGACATGTAGTATTACATCACCAACTTCCTTTTTTTATGGTCCATCCAGTTTTTTTTAGTGTCATTGTTTTTTTATCATCGGGTACCTAATACACTCGAATAACGATAATATGGATCATCGGTGAAAGTTGTCAATCTTGGAAATCAAACCTTGTTATCTATGTAGTATCATGTCACTAAGCTCCTTTTGGATGGCCCATCCACTTGTTTTTTGAGTGGCGTTGTTTCGAATGTCATCTCGACATTTGGCTTTATACCGATGTAGAGAACTTATATATCCCTCCAAAATTATATGTGCTTGTGCGTGGTAATAAAAGCCATTGATAAGGTGTTAGGGCGTTTCTCACATGCATCAATCTCCAGTTGATAACGTCATTGGTATTCTTAATTTTACTCTATAGAAGGTATTGTATTCTTGGCCGTCTCATTGAACAAGGACTTGGCTTACCTTGTCATGCCAAAGCGATTAAAGGGATCATAATCCTGTCATTTGACTTATGGCTTCTAAATAGAGTATATGTTTTGCTCGTCACGAGATAATGTGGGCGTGCAAATTGTAGCTTATTCAATACGCTATACCGCAAATCTTAAAACTGGTTAAATTCATAGTGTATCATGCGAAGAAGAAAATTTGCCATTGGCCACAATATTTATTTTGGTCAAGTGTGTAGGTACTACTACATTGTCGTAATGCATGCATAGTCGTACCGTTGAATACTCCTATATTAATTTTTGAGTATGTCAACATATAGAAACGATAAATGCAACTACACAAGGACTGCCACTTTCCAAAATATTTGTCTAAGTCATCTCTTTCGTTTTCAATGAAGTGGGGCATCAATTATCAAGGACATTGCAATTAAGGTAAATAGTGCAATCATTCAGGAATGCTTACGAAAAGGTAACAAGTTGAAGCTTTCTCAAATATTAACATTTTCATGGTGGACTACGATAGGAGCTTCAAAGGAGTATTGTGTGTGTAGGGGGGGCGAAGGGATAAATGAACAAAAAACTAATTGGTTATATGTGTGTAGGGGGTGGGGGACGAAGGGATAAACGAACAAAAAAACTAATTGGTTTGTTTTTTTCTCAAGCCTACTTGTGCATTTAATAGAAAAGAGCAATTAATTGGATTTATTTCCATGATGAATTTGTTAGCTTGAGGTCAAGTTCTTCTTAAGCATGTCACAAAAATTTCGTTCTCTCACAAAGTTTTTACTGATTAACCATGCACTCCAATTCAAATCTTACTATTTTTAATTCGTTCCGACATGCCACTATAGAAAGTTGGTGTTGAATGCATGACCATGTGATCACGGCCATACAACTTTATCAAATGAGCTACAACAATTTGGGCTCTCCCTCTTTCTCTCATAGAGAACTTAACAAATGTGTATTAAATCAACACGACAATTTAAAACCCATAGCTGGACCTACACAATTGTGAGCATCTTTATGGCACGCAATTTTTTGTAAGATGTTTGTAAGACTACTTCACATAAAGGCGACACCTATGAGGTCAAGGTGTTGATAGAGCTCAGTTGTGAAATTTGCTAAATTAAATGTCCTTTCAACCTAGTGCATGTTCGTGCAATGTACATACCATTAGGAAAAATATTTTCCAACCCCCACTAATATCACAGAACCCCCAATACGTAGTGTGTCCAAACAACACTTGTAAAAGATGGAAAATGGGAGGTTGAACACCCCCCCCCCCCACCCCCCCCCCCCCCCCCCCCCCCCCCCCCCCCCCCTCTCTCTCTAAAAGATGATGCAATAAAATTCAGAAGATGGATTAAATGTTGTGAATATAAAACATTTGCATACATTGTAATTTTAGTGTCAATAGTTGTAAAAGCAAAGGTTATACTCGTGAAGACTCAAAATAAGGATAAACCATGCAATGCTTCGATCATAAATCGAATGAATGTGTCACTCACAACTAGGTAGTAGGAAGTTGGAAAACAAGGTTCCTAATTTATTATGCATTTCCGAACACATACAATGAAGGAAAATCAAAATGTTGGATTGTTAAGTGTTGAGAATCGAACTCAACTTCCCTTGTGTGGGAACACTCCCTTAGGAATAGCCAAGTGTGAACAAATCCCACCACTTTGTATCATAACTAATGTGTCATAGAAGTTAAGTCCAATGTCACATAGTTACTAAGAAGTTAAATCTCCACCTCTTTCTCAAGAGGTGGTTGTAGTGAGAGAACATAGAGAGAAGGTGACTATATAAGCACATTCTCCTCTTCTTTGTAAGTAGTTGGTTGTTATTTTCCTTGTTAATACGTTTTTCATGTTTTCTGTATATATTGTGTCATCTCTCTCACTCTCTCTCTCTCTCTCTATGGGCCAATCTTGGTATTAGAAGACGTTAATATATCTTTCTTTCTCTCTTTCTCTCTCTCTCTCTCTCTATGGGCCAATCTTGGTATTAGAAGACGTTAATATATCTTTCTTTCTCTCTTTCTCTCTCTCTCTCCATGGGCCAATACTTGGTTTAGAAGACTGTT
>NW_028230529.1:0-92541 GCF_043228905.1 Azolla caroliniana | reverse complement strand
CTTCGAGGAACTGTATCTTCCTCACAAGATAGAAAGTCTTTCAAGTCTTTCGAGATCATGGACATTGATTCAGCACCTTCAGCTATGGCTCCACTGAAAAAGGACATTGTACTCATGATCTGAAGCAACTGTTTGCGTTTCTTAACAAATGAAGAAGAGTTGTACAGACGATACGACACATAGCCACTGGCGGCGATGGTAACTGTAGCAAACAAGATCTTGCGACGCCGACTGCTACCAAAGAAAATAGACATGATTTTTCTTTCTTTCTTTCTTTCTGTACAGAAAACCTAGACTTCTCTGTTGATATACCAGAGAAGGACTTAATTTTTTTTCTGTGCTGATCTACCAGAGATGAACTTGCGTCTTTACCGCGCAGAGAAGAGCTTTGTCTTTTTACTATACTGATCTAGCAGAGAAGAAAAGTTTTGCATTCTCTTCCAGAAAATCTCGATGTTTCAAAAGAGAGGAGACTTGTTTAATTGTGTAAAAATTCTCCACTTCTTCTGTTGATCAAGCAGAGAATAACCTGACTTCTCTGTCAGAGAATCAGCTTCAGATTTACTGCTGACTCGAGAGGAGAGAAAAGTAAATGGTTCTATGAAAAATTGATTGGGAAGGAATGCCTCCTGTCAGAGAACTTGCCTTCGCTTTTGTTCTTCCAAAGAGAAAATACATTTACTTCTGCCAAAGTACCAAAAGAAACTTGCCTTTTCCTGTTGATCTAGCATAGAAGGAACTCGTCTTCTCTATCAGACAATCACCTTCTAATTGACAGATTTTCAGGGTAGAAACTTGCAATTTCTTGTCAGAGAAGAAGTGTGGTTTCTTTCCTGCACATGAAAAACGTATGCCTTCAAACTATATTGATCTAGCAGAGAAGAACATGGAGCCAGAGAAAAACCTTGTCTTTTCAATTGATCTAACGTGAAGAACCGTGTTTTTGTCAGAAATCATCTTCACCTTTGATCTAGGAGTGTTTTCAAGGAGTGAAAAAGGTAACTACAACGTTTCCTGTACAGAAACTCTTGCCTTGTTTCGGTCAGAAAATCAATGACACTCTGATCTATAGACTGTTTCCAACTAAGGAATGGAAAAGAATAAGCATGTTTTCTGTGAAGAAAAACCTTCAGCCTTCCCTGTCAGCGCATTACCTTAATTTTGACCTAGATGTGTTTTCTATCCAGAAGAAACCTTTGTTTTTTTCCACTCAGAGACTGAGAGAATCGTCTTCATCTATGACCTATCAAAGATTGCAAACAATGTCAGAAGAAAACATTCAAAAAAGGAAGATGTGTATGCAAAAGAACAAATACCATAAAATTGGACATATAGAAAAAAGAGCAGAGAAGCCATAGCTAACATTCAAAAAACGAAGACATATATGCGATTGTAAGGACAAACATATAAAAAAGAGCAGAGAAGGCATAGTTAACATTCAAAAAACGAAGACAGATATGCGATTGAAAGGACAAACATATAAAAAAGAGCAGAGAAGCCAGACCACATTCAAAAAGGGAAGACACATACGCGATTGAAAGGACACATTTATGAAAAAGAGCAGAGAAGCCATAGCTAACATTCAAAAAGGGAAGATGCGAATGCGATTAAAAGGACAAATTCTATAAACGTGTACATACAGAAAAAGAGACGAGAAGCCATAGATAACCCTAAAAAAACAGATGATGCGTATGCGATTCGAAAGAAAAAATTATATAAACGTGTACATACAGAAAAAAGAGAAGAAAAGCCATAGCTAACCTTCAAAAAAATCGATGTGCATAAAAAAAAATACCAACGTGTGCATACAGAGAGGAGTAGAGAAGCCATCGCTGACCTTCAAAAAAACAAGGAAGATGAGTATACGACTCGAAAGAACAAATTACTACAAGCATGTACATACAGAAAGGAGCAGAGAAGCCATGGCTAACCTTGAAAAAAACAAGGAGGCCATAGCTAACCTTCAAAAAAAAAGCAAAAAGGAAATCGAGAGAACAAATTACTACAAACGTGTGCATACAGGGAGGAGCGGAGAAGCCATGGCTGACCTTCAAAAAACAAGAACAAAGGAGAAGTGTGGCTGCTGATTCCAAAGAGCAAAATTACAACAAACATATACATAAAAAGAGAAGGGCAGAGAAGACATGGCTAACCTTCGATGGCTTTGATGGGAAGGCGAAGACGATACCTGATCTTCTCTGAGCAAATCCACAGGAAACATATACACGCATACAAAAATACATACATACATAGCGTAATACGTATACGGATGAACTACGCTATTACACCGTATACGTATACGTACGTATTAAACCGTATCCGTATGTATGTAATGTATTGTATGTGATGTATGTACTATGGATTGTATGTATGTATGTATTTATATGTGTGTATGTAATGTATGTATTTATATGTGTATATGTAATGTATGTATTTATATGTGTGTATGTAATGTATGTATTTATATGTGTGTATGTAATCTATGTAATGTATGTATGTATGTATGTATTTATATGTGTGTATGTAATGTATGTATTTATATGTGTGTATATACTCTATGTAATGTATGTAATGTATGTATGTATGTAATGTATGTATGTATGTATGTATGCCACAATACGTCTCTTGTTTCATTCATACGTTTGTTCTTTTGCCACATTCTCACACAAAAAAAAGCCATTGCTTCTTGACATGGCCAAAGCCTTATCTTTTCCTTGTCTTCTTTCTGGTTCGTCGACATGGCCACCAAGCTTCGACTGCTTTCGTTTTCCCGGAAAATGTACCCCGTTTTCTTATATTTCCCAGGCCATACAACGAATTCCGAAGCACTCGAACCTTCGTCATTGTATAAGTGGTTGGGACCTTTGGTAAATGCCAATAGCGTAACCCTAGGTTGCTAAAGTAGGATCCCCATGTCACTTTGAATGCCTTTCTATCACTGATGCGTTCTTCTCCATCCACCGTTATATTGTTAGAGGGCACTCACATCCCTCATCGTTCACAAGGGAACAAGTAGGAGGAACATAGTACGATGGTAATTCTCCCTTGTTGATTTATATATGTTATGGCTGGATTTTTTCACATCAAGAAACAACCATGATGGTAGCTTATTGATTTGAATGGTCTTATGTGGTGCAATTATAAATCTCTAATTTAAGTTCTTTTTATGGTAGTTGTTCCCAATCCAACGAGCCTCGATGGCTTCCATAATGTCCTTATCCATTCATTGTCTTCCTTCTCATGGCTTGGAGTTATCTTTTCATATATTTTCCTTTTTCGATAGATAAGATACACATTATCTAGACAGTTTTGGTGGAGCCGGCTCGACCTCAAACATCGTATTTGACATGTTATTTATGATTAGCTATTGTAAGTCGTTAAGGAATAGTATGTGATTCTCAAATTTAGCATGATGCCAATTAATTATTGGACACTATGATAATTGATTTGCAATAATTTTAGCTAGAAAAATAAACACTCTAGCCATAGAGGACTTTGTTTTGTTTCTCATACAATATTGGAATAAAAAGACAAGCGTAATACTTTATCTCCAATTGTGTATCAAATTTCTAAAAGGGGACTTAGAACCATTAGCCCTTTTTCCATGACTAATTCTATGAAGTTTTTATTGTGTCTCTATTATCGTGGTCACCACATGTGTTGTACATATTATGCCTAGCACGAAAACGAAACCATTCCTATCAAAGGAAATTATTTGCTAGCCCAAATATTGGATACACCCATTTGGTAGCTTTAAAGGTAATATCATCATGTACTCGTGGATGAAAACCAACTATACCCACATTCTTAAAAAATCTTATTTTAATATTTTGCAATATTTCCCAAAAAATTGATCAATCTTTCATTAGTTTGGATATTTACTCGTGAGCAACTAGCATACTTGTTAATGTTGTATTGAAAATGATTACTTGCGGAAGCGTTAGAAAACAGAGAAATCAGAGAATACACATAGTACACGGGAGAGACAGAGAGAGAGCAGAACGCAAAAGTTATATTCAAAACAATATAAACACTCTGTCACTTACAACTATGCTCAGTAGCACTATTTATACAAGTCCTCGTGGGACTAACAGAAGTACCGCGTACTTCAATGCTCACACGAGCATCTGACACTTACTATGAGACTATAACTGCCTAGTAGTCTAAACTAATACTAGGCTTCCGGTTACCGATTGGATCCGGCTAATCGGCTCTATTGTTTGTCGGCTCGGTTGCTCACCAGCTTACCGATCCGTCTCGCTCACTGGCTCAAGCTTATCCAGCCAATCCGGCTCCAGTTGAGCTTGCCGCTCAACATGTATGTAGGGTTATTAACATTTCTCCCCAACACTACACATGCAACAATCAATGTTGTAATTATCCTAATAGTGAGCGTTGTTGTAATCACATTGTGTTTAGGTAAATGATTATTTGATGATTTAGTAGTTGATTCCCATTGTTATAATCACATTGTCCTTATGTTTGGTCTCTAGAGTTTCTTTTGTCTTTTTAGTTTAATTTCCTCAAATAATATTCTCACCACCACCCTCATACAACATGCCAAATCGATACAAGACATCCATAGGGCAACACATGATTTAGCTTTTGGATATGCATAATGTGAATAAGTACACAATGGTTGCTTGGGAGTGTGTCCTCGTTGCATGCAAGGTAGTAATTAAGGTGATCCCCAAGGATGACATTGTCTCACCACCATACCCATACAACTTAGTGTCGGATTGCTTTATTAATACAACATGCATCATTGATTAGGCATTTTAGGAAGGAATGCAAAATGCACAATAGACATGCAATCTTTACCTAGGCATCCTAAACATTTGAGTTTAGATGAAATTTGTACATATGTTGTTGTAAGCGTAACGACATGGCCTAGTGAACCATATTTCTCTAAGCAAGAAAACAA
The DNA here is from genome assembly GCF_043228905.1 of Azolla caroliniana. NCBI lineage: Eukaryota > Viridiplantae > Streptophyta > Polypodiopsida > Salviniales > Salviniaceae > Azolla > Azolla caroliniana. The sequence continues at coordinate 87,617 of NW_028230529.1, read as the reverse complement.
CACTTGATCACAAAGCAATACCGCCTTTTATAAAAATAAGGTTTTTCAAGTTACAACGGGTTCTTCTTTAAGGAGAGATAGTTCACAAGGAAAGGGGAAAGAGAATGGAGTAAAAAATTGAATGAAGCATCGAAAAGGGGGGAAATCCTTGAGTTTGGTGAATAGACCCAACGATCGACGACTTCGTTGCCTCTTCTTGATGTTGATATCTCACACCCTCTTGATTGAGATTCATCTTTGCGCTCTTCCACCTTTCAAAACAACAAAGTTTTTGCGTCGTCTTCCCCTTTTCTCCTTTCCCCTTACACAAGCCTTGCTAGGGTCTTATATAGTACCTCAAAGCCATGTGAACCATGGTTACTTTGAGGATAACTATGGTTACTTTATCAAAAGCTGGCTTTGTAGCATGCACAAAACCATGGATTAACATTAAACCCATGGTTTTTGTGCATGTGGTTTTGTCTGAGTTGTTTTCCTATGCAATTTTAATATGTAAAGTGGATCTATGAAAAATAAATGTAAAGAATCAAAGGTGATTCTTGTGCAGCGGAATAGACTAGAGATATGTGTTGTAAGTGTGTGTGTATGAGAGAGAGAGAGAGAGAGAGAAACACAAGATAGATAGATTTTAAACACAACAGTAGAATACTCAAGACGATGTACATTACAAAGGAGATTAACCGAACTAATTACAAAGTAGGAGGAGAGTGCTTTATATAGTCACTCTCTCTCTTTATTAACTACCGAAGCTCATGGGTCATGGGGAATGTGAAAACTCATTAGTTATGTGTCATAGAATATGATTCTATGACACATAGTTAATGTGTAGATAAGAGTGGTGACTTTTGACCTTTGAGTGCACACTCTCAAGAGTGTGTTCACACACTAGACTAGGTTGAGCTTGATTCTCAACACGCCCCCTCAAGCTCAACTTTGGTCGGCTACTTCGGTTGATGTCCGCTTTGGCTCGTATCTAGTTCGGAAGGTATCCGGTTTTCGCTTGTACTGCCCCTCAAGCTTGGCAAGTTAGGGACCGTCAATCCAAGGTTTGATAGGAATTGCCGAAGCTTGTTGGCTCCTAGGGCTTTGGTGAAGATGTCGGTTGTCTGAAGATTCGTAGTGATATGTTGAAGGTCAACATCGCCAGCTTGAACGCGCTCTCGAATGAAGTGATAGTGCACTTCGATATGCTTCGTGCGTGCATGGAACACTAGGAGTTGCGGTATGTGTCAGCAAGTGAATTCTCGCCGAATTCCTTCTTGTCGAAGGTATGCCGTGAACGCATCGGAGAAGTATTCCTTTCCTCCATCCGACCGAAGAAATCGTACATGGCGGCCAGTTGTCTTTTCGATTTCATTTTTGAATTTTTGGAAGTGTGTAAACACTTCGCACTTCATCCTCATGGGAAAGACCCATGGGTATCTAGAGAAGTCATTGATGAAGGCAACATGTTTGCACCATTTCTTCATCCTCCACATTGACGCTTATTGAGCCGAGTGCATCACAAAGCTCCTTGATCTTCAAGGTGTAGCTTGTGATGGACATATCCCTTTGTTGGATGTTGTTCAAATCTTGGCGGAGTTGAAGGTTCCTCGCGGTCGTTGTTGACCGATCAGAAGAGCAAGGACAAGTGGGAAGGCGGAGTCGGATCGGATAATAGGAAGTAAATAATAGTAGAATTATTATTCGGAGGGACGGATCCGGTACAGTTGTACCTATCCGGATCCGGACCGATTCGGATGCCGGTTGCCTAAGCGCACCGATTGTAACCTTGCCGGATGCCTATAAAAGGATCCGATGATTTGTAAAGGTTTTGGGGACGTAAGTAATACAAATAGAATTATTGCGTGTTTATCTATATCTCTGTATTGTTTTACCGTCTGTGCTTAATTGTAATCATCTTACGCGTGTAACCTAGCATCCAATCCTTACCACCCCTTTGGAGAAGTGTCGGATAGACACCTGTGTTGAGGCTAGTCCGGCCAGGCAGACAACACTATTTTGGCACGCCCGTGGGAAAGTGCCTTGCACTTCGAATCCACTCCCGGCCTCATTCTTCCTCCAAAATATCGAGCACACTCTGCTCGATGGTGTCAAGTGGTGCTTCTTCCTCCAATTCCTGTTCCTTGCCTGCCTGGTCTTCGACCTCCGGTTGGGTTGGCTGTTCCGTAAAAATTTGCTGCTCCGGCTCTGCTTGATTCTGTGGTGCTGGTGCTTCCTCACCGCTCCGTCCGGGTTCTTCCTATTCTCCCTCCGTTCCAGGCTCTGTTCTGTTACCAGTGTCGCTTTCTCCGGTCTCGACTGGTCGGCTCGGTGCGCCTTCTTCCTCTGCTCTGGTGTCTTCCGGTCTCAGCTCTTCTTCTTCTCCGGCATCGGTCTGCTCCTGCTCTTCTTGATTTCCTTCGAACGGAAGTTCTTCTTCGGGTATTCCTTGTCGGGGTTGTTCGGTGTCGGTTGGTTCAACTTCAGCCGGTCGCTCTCCCTCACCTATAGTGATTGGCGCCGTTCTTCCCTTGGCTTCCTGTCGTAACCGGTCCTGCTCGTATTTCTCCAACTCCAACTGAGTTGCGAGCTGCCCGTCATCCAACCTCTCTACCAACCCTCAGATTTCTTTGAGATGTTCTTCCGCTAAAGCGTAGAAATCCTCCGACAATTCTTCCCGAATGGCGACGATACTTTCTTCATCCATCTTGTAGAACTTGTCACCGGTCTTCCTCCGATTCTCGGCATCAACTCGGAGTGTCTGCAGTTCGGCTGCCTGTTGTGACCACTCCTTCCATAGCTTTTCCGTACTTTCGTTGATGCTTGCCTGAGCTCGGGTACTCCAACCTGACATGATGAGCTTGATCCGGTCAACCCCCGCCTTAGCATGCGCATAAGCTTCTTGCTTTTCCTTCCTTGCCCGTTTTATAATGTCGGCCATTATCTGAGCCTGGGCCTCGTAATCCGCTTTCTGCTTTTCATAGGTACTTTGCAGTTTGTTGATCGTGAAGGTCGATCTTTCCTTTTCTTCATTCCTGATCTTGGTCAGATCCAGCTTTTCCCGCCTTAGCGCCTCTAATTCCTTCCTTCTCTCCGTCGCTTGGGTTATTTCCGCCGACAATGCTTCCTTTTTGGCACTGACCTCATCCATTGTCTTAGCCAGGTCTAATCGGGTCTCTTTGAGCTGTTCTTTCAGCTTCTCTATTTGCCGGTCGTAGTCTGCTGCCCGTTTCTTGTTGTCCGACTCGGCCTGCTTGTGATCTCGGTAGAGATGGTCGAAGTCCTCCGTCTTCTGCTTCAGGCGTCGGTTTGCCTGAGCTCTTAACCGGTCATCCCGGTCCTTCTGTTGTCAGAGTTCTTCCTGCAGTCGTTCTATCTCCTGCTCGGCATGTCGATGCAGTCGGTCCTTCTCCTTTTGCAGCTTCTCTTTTTCTTCTTGCAGTCGGTCATTAGTGGCTCGGCCTTTCCGGAGGCCTTCTTCCATTTTCCGTCTGTCATCCTCCACCGCTTTCCGCTGCTCCCTTTCTTTTTCCCTTAATGCCTCCTGAGCTTTTAACTCCTCTCGTAAGGTTTCTATTATTTTTTCGGTCTCAGGGCCGATTTGCAAGGCTACTGGTTCCGGTTCCAGTTTTGGTTGCTTCCTTGTTGTCCCGACCGGCTCGGTGACAACTTGTGCTTGTTGAATTCCTTCCCTTGCCTGCAACAACTCCCCTTGCAATTCCTCGATTTGTGTTCGGAGCGCGACCAACTCCTGGGTTGTTGGATGCGTCAGATGTTGCCTACACGTTTCTTCTTCCTCTAACTGGGCCGCTACTCCCGATAACTGCTCCGAAAGCCATCTCAACCATTGTGGCTTTGTGCTTCCTGTGTCGGGGTAGCCTTGCTCACTTCTACTCCTTAACTCAGGCTGTTTTTCCGGCCTTTTCTCTAGCTCCGGCGCTTGTTCATTCCTCTTCTCTGGGATGACCGGTTCTCTGAAGTCCGGCAAAACCGGTGTCGGTGCTGCTTCCCTCGGTACGGGTTTTGGTACTGCTTCCGCCTCGGCTACTGGAGGTGGTCCTTGCACCCTCTACTGAGTTTTGTCAACTGGTGGAGCCGGTCCTTTCGCCCGTCTCTCCCGAACTTGTCTTGCTAGGAGTCTTACCAGTGGTTCGGATGAGTCTTCTGTTTCAGCTTCCTCCTCCGGTGCGGCTACTAGACGGACCTTTTGGATAAAGACCTCTGGTTCCGGTTCCGGCCGTCGCAGTGTTATATTGATTGGTTTGAGCACTACTGGTTCCTCCTCGGCCGATTTCCCTTTGCCTTTTCCTGCCGGTTTTGCCTTTGTTGCCGGTTCCTGTTGCTGTCGGGATGGTCCTTCCCCCCGCTGTTCTGCTTCTTCCTGGGTCCATCCGGGGGTGTGTTTCTCTAGGATATGTCGGCGCTTTGTGACCTTTTTCGACGTCGTCTCCTGCCGACCTCTTTTCTTTTGTTTGATGGGGAGCACCGGTGGGACTAACACCGTTAGCCATTGTGCTATCCCGGCCCATGGCTTTTTTCCTTCCACAAGGTTCTTGATGGCCTCCTTCAATCCTTCGGTTATGAAATGAAGCCAGTCCACTTGTAATCCTTCGTACGTTGCAATTAAGAACGCTGCCCGGTACCTGGGTATGGCCGGGGGACGAGAATTCACGAATCCGTATTCCATCATGGCGCGGGCCACTTCTCCGAACAGCAGGTTCTCTCCGCCCTGTGTACGGTACGCCTTGTTGCTGATGGAATACTCACCGAAATATTCGAACAGGATTTCACTTGAAGGGTTTTCGATCGTTTGAAGTCCTCCTGCTTTTATCCCCGTGAGCGCCTGCACCGCTCCTTCCGTGATTTCTGATAAATCAATCGATGCTGCCGCTTGCTCTGGTTTTGCGTGTGGTGGAGCGTCGGCGATCCGCAACAATCCTTCTAACCCGTTCTCCCTCATCCATTGGCGTGCCTCCTCCGACAGTGCCATTGGTTCGAATTCTTCTTCTGCTGTCTGTTGTTCAGGATCGGGATGTGTGTGCGCTGTGCGTCGGATCGCTCTTCTGTGCTTCTGCGCTTGTGTGTAGGAAAATTCGTAAAAAGTAAGGCCTTCACAGGCCTGTGTCTTATATAGTGGCTTTTGCCTCGAGCCGCCCTTTTTCATTTCCCGCGCATGTCCATCTCCCGCCATAATTAGTATGTCCTTTCTTGCTTGCCGCGTGTGAGCGCCCACGTTCCATGCTTTAAATAGCAAGTACGCGCACGTCCTTCTTTACTGCATGGCGCCTCTTCGTTGCATGGTGGTGCTCCCACCTCTTGTGATCTCCCCATCACTACTATGATTTATTATTATTATTATTATTATTCTGTTTGTTTGGACCACGTCATTTTCTAGTCCCCCCCGATTTGTTCGGGTCGGTTCGCGCTGACACCGGATCCTTCTGTCGGTTTTCCGGGATAGTCTTTGTCAGTATCGGTGTCGGTTCTTCCTCGGTCCGGATATCTGCAGCAGTGTCTATCGGTGTCGGTTCCTCCTCGGTCCGGATATCTTCAGCAACGTCTGTCGGTGTCGGTTCCTCATCTTGCCGGATTTCCGGGTTTTGCTTGAACGGGTTGGCTGGCATATTTCCCTTATACGGCTTTAGCCGAAACCCATTTGCCCACTTATCGATGACTTCTCCAGACAACGTGCCGAGCTAATACGACCCATTGTACTCCTTGGTGATCCAGAACGGTCCGGTCCACCGAAACCGCAACTTTCCCGGCATGTTCCCCATCCGTGTCTGGAACAGTAGCACCGGTTTCCCGACTTCGAACTCCTTTTCGTTGCCACGCCGGTGTCGGTCCATGAAAGCTTTTCTCCTCCTTTTCTCCAGTTCGAGTTGTAGTAAGCTGGCTATTCGGTTTTCTTCTAATTCCAACAACGTCGCCAGCCGGATTCGTTGATACCACTGCTTACTTAAGCGCTCCTTTACCTGGATCCGTAAGCTGGGGATCTAGAACTCTACCGGCATGACCGCTTCTAAACCGAATGCTAGTCGGAACGGGGTTGTCCGGATGCTGGTTTTGTACGTTGTTCGGTACGCCCATAGCGCGCTTTGCAATTTCGTATCCCAGTCGGTCCGGTTCTCGTTGACGATTTTTCGTAGGATGTTCTGCAGAGTTTTGTTCGTTGATTCCGCTAGTTCATTGGCTTGAGGGTAGTAGGGAGTACTCTTTTTATGTACCACCGCGTAAAATGATGTCAGGCTTTCTACTACCTGCCCGAGAAAATGTCCTCCTTGGTCACTTATAAGCTCGATCGGGCATCCATACCGGCACCATATGCACTCGTATAGGAACTTTGCCGTGGACGCGGTCGTGTTGTCCCGTAAGGCCTTTGCTTCTACCCATTTGGTGCAATAGTCGGTCGCCACTATGACATACCGATTTCCGGTTCGCATTGCCGGTGGCTTGAAGGGACCGACAAAGTCCAAACCCCACTTTTGAAACGGTTCCAATGGCAAGACCGGGTGGTGTGGCATTCGGGCCTGCTCTATGGGTTGGCCCAGTCGTTGACACAAATCGCATTCTCTGCTATACTTCACGGCATCTTTTAGAGTGGTGGGCCACCACAGTCCGCTCTGCCATATTTTCCGAGCGGTAATTCCACAGTGGGCTTCCCTGAGGATTAGATCCTTCTCATCGCTCCGCACTGCTCGTCTCCAGATGCCATCTGCCCCCTTGTGATAGAGGGTGTCTCCAACCAAGCAGAAATGTTTGCTTCTTACTGCTACCCTTTTCCTTTCATCGCGGTCCATGTTTTCCGGGGGTACTCCGGTGCTCAGGAATTGATGCATCTCAGTTAGCCACGTGTCTTCATCAGCTACCGTTGCATCCGTTGCCGATTTCGTCGTGATACAGAACAACTCGGCGTCGGGGAACTCATCCTGGACGCCGTCCCCTGCTTCTCCGGATTCGAGTCTGCTTAGGTAGTCCGCTACCGCATGCTGCGCCCCGGGTCGGTGGAAAATGTCGAATTCAAATTCCTGTAACAGCAGTGTCCATCGTGCAATTTTTCCCGTCAGGGATGCCTTCGAGACCAGGTAGAGTAGTGCCGAATGGTCAACATGGAAGGAAAACTTCCTTCCGAGCAGATAGTGCCTGTACTTTGTGACACTATACACCATTCCTAATGCCTCGCGTTCCGTCGTAGAGTAGTTCCGTTCGGCTTTTGAGAGTTTCCGGCTTGCGCAATACACCGGTCGGTACCATTTCGGCTCCGTGAGTTGCATCAGAACGCTGCCGATTGCTACGTCCGACGCGTCGACGAAGACGTGAAAGCTTTTACTCCAATCCGGCGGTTGCACCACTGGAGCTTGCGACAGCATAACCTTCAACGCTTGGTAGGCTTCCTCCTCCGTCTCCGCCCATAGGAAGGGTACCCTGTGTACGACGGTATGTAATGGTGTAGCGAAGTCTGCGAGGTGCCGTATCATCCGGCTATGCCACCTTATTTGGCCCAGGAACCGGCTTAAAGCCTTTGCGTTATTTGGTGCTGGTGCCTCGAGAATCGCCTTGACTTTATCCGGATCTACCGCGATTCCTTCCTTACTCACCACGTGCCCTAGTAAGTTGCCACTTGCCACTCCAAAGACGCACTTGGACGGGTTCAGACTCAACCGGTACTCGCGGCACTTCTCCAAGCACAGCTGGAGGTGATCGAGATGCTCTCCGTGCCGGCTGTAGACCGCGAAATCGTCAAGGAAGACCTGCATAAAACCGGGGATATATTCCCCGAAAATTTCCATTATTATCCTTTGAAAGGTCGCTGGAGCCGTCTTTAGTCCGAACATCATCACGACCGCAACGAACACTCCCCATTCCGTAACGAACGCTCTCTTCTCCTAGTCGGCCGGGTTCATTCGTATTTGGTTGTAGCCGCTAAATCCATCCAGGAAGCTGTAAACTTCGTGGCCGGCTACCGCATCTAACACCCCGTCCGTAAATGGTAGTGGAAACGCATCGGTCACTGTTGCGGCATTTAGTTTGCGGTAGTCCACGCATACCCGGATTTTGCCGTTCTTTTTCGGGACCACCACTATCAGACTCAGCCAGGTTGCCTGCTTGACTGGTCGGATAAATCCGACCCGGAGGAGCTTATCAATTTCCTCCTTCACCTTCGCTGCATAATTTGGATTCATCCGGTACCTGTGTTGAGCGATCGGTTTCGCGTCCGTACTTAGGTGAATTTGGTGCTGATAGAGCTAGGGGTCCAGCCCTCGCATGTCTTCGTACGACCACGCGAACACATCCTTGAAGTCTGTTAATAATGCTACCATTGCCTTCTTTTCTTCCTTCGGCAATTCCTTTGCGACATTTACCGGTTAGGGCTTGTCTGTTGTGCCGAGGTCCACCTCCTCTAGTTGGGATGCTTTTACCCTCTGGGATATCTTCATTTCCCTCTCTAGGGATTCCTGCGCTTGTCGCAGTTCCCGGATCGCCGCTTGGTCCGGTTCGTCCGGCGTCGTAATGTACGGTTCTACTGCCGTTGTGATATCCACCTCAAATAGTGGGACGATTCGTGGGTGTTCCTCGAGGTACCGCTCGACTTCCTCGTCCGGTAATCCCTCCAACATGTTGATGCTTTCCGCATACAATGGAGTTGCTTCCTTACTGGCGATCACCCGTGGTTGCGTCGTTACTCGTACCTTTGTTTTCCCTCGCCGGAATGTGATCATGTTCTTTTGCCAGTTCTGCTTGATATGCGCCGTTCGCAGCCATGGTCGTCCTAGCAGTAGGGGGTACGCGCCTTGTACATTCAGTTGTAGCACCGCGGCCGATATCCGGAATACGTGGCCTCCGATCGTTACTTCCAACTCCCGGATAAGCCCGGTCGGTCGGACTGAGCTGGTATCCGCCATGCGTAACCAGAAGGGGCATGGTTCCCATTCCCGGATGCCTAGGTTATCGCATGTCTGTCGGCTAATGACATTTACCCCGGAACCTCCGTCAATAATTGTTCCAGCAATTTCCTTTCCTTTCACGATTGCCGTGATCGCTGGGCTACTTGTATCGACCACCGCTGGTCCTTCCTCCGGGTTGGAGAAGAATGCCGGTGCTGGCATCGGCTTTGGTTTGCTCACGGATGCCTGTAAGTCTGCCGTAAACCATGGCACCAACTGTAGTAGCCGTGCTAACGGCAGCACGATTTGACAGTCCTGTAGCGCTTGCCACGTCGGGTTTTCTCATGGCTGTATGATTTCTTCGTCTTTTGGCATATTTTGGTCTCTGACTTCTGCCGCATTCTGTTCATTGGCCTCCTTGATCCATTGCGCCGCTTGTTTTCTGATTGCCTCCTGGGCTTCCCACTCGGCGGTCTTTCCCTTTGACCAGGTTGTGACCTGCTGTACTTCTGTTATTTCGGCTGTAACCATGTTGACTGCCGGCTGCTTGTCATTGGTTTTGCTTGGGCATTGGTTACTATAATGGCCTTCCTTACGACAGTAATAACAGTACACCTTGTGACTGTTGCTTGTTTCTCCTTTGTCCCCGGTTTGGAGGGTGGGTATGCTTCGGCGGTCGTCTTCGGTTTTTCGGTTATCCGGTACCGATACCGGGTTGTCATTCCTTGCTGCCTCCCGACGTTCCTCTCTTCGGAAAAATCCACGCTTTTGATTTCGTCGGAAATTTCGGTTCCCTTGTCGCCTCTCTTCCCTGCGTCGTTCGTATTCCGGGGATTCGTCTCAGTCGTACCGGTCCCGGGGGTAGCTATCTCTGCGTTTCTCCTCTCGGTCATAGTTATCGCGTCTTCTATCAGCGTATCTGTTACCGTGTTCACGTTGGTAGCGGTCGTCTCTCTGGAATCGATCCTCATCCGGGTTCTGATTGCACGGTTCTATGTGTCGAACCGGTGCTGCCTACCGATTTAACAGGTTATATTCGCATCGGTCCGTTGTATGGGCTCGAGAGTTGCAGATCATACATTGTGTCCGCAGGGTGCAGTCTACTGTTGAGTGGCCCGAATTTAGGCATGTTGTGCATTGTAAGGCCTGTCGGAACCTCAGGTCTTCCTCCTTCGGGAGTGCCCGGTGTAACATCCCCATCGACAAGAAGGAGCTAGTCTTGTCCATTTCTAAGACCCGATCAATAACTTGGTCCATTGTGCTGGTGTGGAAATCAAGGACTCCGCACATTGTTTGAAGTGGCTCTTTCAGCGCGGCCAAAAAGACTGCTTTGGCTTCGTCTTCGGGTGGTGCTCTCGTCAGTTGGCTGTGCAGGGTCTGAAACCGAATGATGAATTGTGGCACAGTCTCGTTCTCTTCCTGCCGGGTGGTGTAGAACTGCCCGACCAATTCCCTTTGCTCAACTTGTCTGTGAAAAAGCCTGAGGAATTTGGCCTTCAAGGCATCGAATGTGGCAAAGCTGCCCGGTAAGTGCTTTGCGTGCCATCGGGCCGCCGGTCCTTCTAAGGTCATGCCGAATTCGGCGACTTTGGATCGTTCGGCTTCGGGCTCCGTCAGTCTTTGGGAGACATGGTTGGCTTCCCATGTTTGGAGGAATGCGTACACGTGTGCCTCCGCGTCGGGCTCATCCCGGTACTTTGGGTATGGGTACGGCATCGTGTCGTTCAACTGACTCTCCTGCTTTCTCTGCTCTCTGTCCGCTATTGGCGTCGGTGTGAGAACCTTTGGTTCCTCCGCGGTTGGTGCCGGTATCCGCTCCTTCAGTTCCTCCGCGGGTGTTGCCGGTGTCCGGTCCTTTGGTTCCTCCGCGGGTGTTGTCAGTATCCGCTCCTTCGGTTCCTTCGCGGGTGTTGTTGGTATCCGGTCAGCCTCCCTCGGCGATTGCCGGTCACCGAACTCCAAGGTTATTTCTTCCTCTGGCTCTGGTGTTACTGAGTCTTCTGACCCCTCTTCCCCCGGGTCGTTTGGTGTGTCGTGGCTGCTTTTATACCAGGACGCAACGCTTCCGTCGCTTTCCGACTCTGCCTCAAGTGTTGCGAATGCTTCCGAGTCCCCATCGCCCCCGGCGAGCGTCTGTAGTATCGTTTCTGCCTCTTGCAGGCTTGTTATGCTACTGCCTTCGTCGGGGACTTGCAGAACCCGGAACTGCAGTGCTTCTTCTGCGACTCTTCGAAGAGTTCTGGAGAATGACCGATCTCGCCGGATCTTGTCGACGGCTTGCTGCAGGGCTTCCCGTCGTTGCTCTCGTTCGGTGTATCGTCTCCCTCGTTCGGTGATGTGGTCGTCGTTTGGTCTAGACATCCATCCCCCGGTTGTCCTCTGCACTTTGCAGGAATCGTGGTCGCCAAAATAGTGTTGTCTGCCTGGCCGGACTAGCCTCAACAGAGGTGTCTATCCGATACTTCTCCAAAGGGGTGGTAAGGATTCGATGCTAGGTTACACGCGTAAGATGATTACAATTAAGCACAGACGGTAAAACAATACAGAGATACAGATAAACACGCATCATCATCACACATACATTATCAATCTACCATGATTGTTAACCCTATTCCCATCTTTATCATTATCATCATTAACCCTAAACCTAAAACATACAACACCTTTTGGCGACCACTAAGGCGACCCCCCTTTGGAAATGGAGGCGAAGAATGATACGCAGATGTGCAAGCCATAACGACTAAGTGCAAGAAATAGCGAAACGCAAAAATGACGGTGAAGATGTTGGAGGAAGTCTATGGAGGAATGCATGAATGGCAACAATGTTTGTGCGAGGTTGCGATTAGTGTCCATGTGCGTGTTTCCGAAAGCGGTTAGCGACAATGTGCGTGTTCTCAAAAGCGTAGTGCAAGATGCACGGCTGGACAAACAGCAACGCAGAGGGAACCGGTGCCAGCACAACCGGAAAGAGAAGCCCACCAAGAGACTGCAGAGAAAGTCGCAGTGTGTGGAGTGAAGACCGGCAAGATGTGCTGAGAATGCACGGGCAATGGTTCCAGAAGAAACAACATGAAGAGAGTCGGAACTGAAATCGGAACAAGAACCAGAAGGACCATAGAAGACAGAGAAGAGATGCAAACGCAAACTAGACATCGACGACCAGAGAAACCAACAACACCGGACGGACGACGGCCAGAATAACAACGATGATCAGAAGGTTGCAGAGGCGGCCGAAAAGACACGGCCGAACTACAGCCAGAACAGAGATGAAGATAGCCAGATTGGTCGGTCAGATACAAACTAGACAAAGGCGGACAACGGACGGGCTGGACAACAAAGGGACGACCAAACATGCCAAACGGACACACAACATAGCCAGAAACGAAGAAGTCAGACAAGACAACGTGATGTAGAAAGCCACAGACGGGGCCGAAGACAATACATAAACACGATGGAACGGTCTGGATAGAAGAAACGGGAAAAGAACGGAATGAACCGGACGGATACAGCCCGAAAGACGTCCAAAACGAAAAGAGACACCAGATAGATGGCCAAAATCAGACAGCGGAAGAGCCAGAAAGACAATGACGACCGGACGGGGCCGGAATAGCCAGACAACGGTCGTAAAGCGTCCAGAACGACGGCCAAGAAGTGGCCGGAGTGGTCGGACAGCATCCAGAATGGCCGGATAGGGGCTACAGCGGCGACGGCGGCTCGACAACCGACAACAACAACAATGATGACGCCGAAAGAAGACCGAAGAGACACTAACCGAAGATGGAGTCTTCCGGACAGAGGCCGAATAGTGGAAAGCTTGAGAAAAGCAAGACCGAAATGGCCAGAGATGGGAGCAGCTGGACAACAGCCGAATTGACTACCGGAAAACCGGCTGGAATGGACCAGACGACGACCGGAACGGGCCGGACAAAGACGAATCGATGGCCAGAACGGCAACACCGACAAAGATTGACGAGAGGCCGGAAAAGTGCCGGCCAAAGAGTGGTCGGAGTGGTCGAATGGCGCCGGAACGGAGAAGGAGACGACAACGGAGCCGGAGACACAGAAGCGGACTCAAACTGACAGAAATCGACAAAGACTTTGATGGAGTCCGCAACAGCGTGGTGGTCGGACAGTGGCCATGAGATAGACAAAGGCCAGAGAGGCCGGAAAGCGGAGGCCAAATCGAGGGTCGGAAAGAGACCAACAGACAATGCTGGACCGGACAGAGCCGGCGACCCGAGAGTTACCGAATAGCAGACAATGTCTTAACGGCTACCAGAAAAACAATCGAATAGAGCCAAAAAGCGAAACATCAACAAAGACGGCAATGACAATGGAGATGTCGTTCCTCCCCATTCTTCAAAACACCAAAATAGAGACATGAAAAGAAGAAGAGAAGGAGGAGGAGAAAGCTATGATAGGGCTACGATAGGAAACGACATAGAAGATGCAAACAAAGATATAGAATACATAGAAGAATAAAAGACGAAACACAACTCTCGAATGAAATCAAAAGAAGGAACAGAGAAGGAAGAGGAAGAAGTCATGGAAGAAGAGAAGGCACAGAACAGAGGAAGGAGGGAAACGACAGAAGCAAGAGAAAAAGAAGAAAACAAGAAAAAAAAAATGAGAGGGAAAAAGAGAAGAGAGGGGCATGCGAAGAAATTTTAAAATGTTGAGGGTAGCCGCCTAAAATTTCAGAAACTTGGGGGTAGTGAATGAAATTTTCAAAACTCGAGGGTACATATCAAAATTTTAAAAATACAAGAGGGCACCACCAAAATTTTGAAAATCCCCAAGACTACTCACACACACTCAAAACAAAGGAAGAACATACATATACACGACATGATTTTGGACCCATGACGAAGTTCGTAAGCCGACAGAACGAGAATGTTCGTGTCGCAGAAGAGTCGCTAACCGACGGAGATGTTCGAGTCAAGCGCTCTGATCGAGGGAGTCGATTGTTGAGAGGATTGATGGAAATTCCGGTCGAAGAAAAATTATGATCAAGGCATGTGGGATCGACGTGCAAGGCACTCTCTCACGGGCGTGCCATATTGTGTTACCGTACGAGACGTACGTGTGATTCATAAGTATGATAAGTGAGTGTGAACGATGTAATGCATTGATATGTATGTGAGTGTGAATGTAATTGTGAGTCGATACGTATGTGAACACATGCACACGTGTGTGCATGTGGATGGATACGAGGAGGTGTGAGTGAGTGTCCAGTATGAATGCTCTAGGGGGCTTACATCCCTTTGTATCTACCCCCTCTTGTACTATTTAACCCCTTATGGGGAATGAATGAAACGTGAATAACCATTTTCTCTCTCTCTCTCTCTCTCTCTCTCTCTCTCTCTCCCCCCTTACGTTGAACCCCTTGGGAGGGGGGTGGAGCCATTCTAGGCACCACCCCCCACCCCTCAATGCTTGTCTTGTTCTTCATGATCTCTCACCATCATCATCACACATACATTATCAATCTACCATGATTGTTAACCCTATTCCCATCTTTATCATTATCATCATTAACCCTAAACCTAAAACATACAACAGTCGTGTTGGCGGCGAAAATCTTTCGTAGATTTTCCCACGCTTCCTTCGGTGTCTCGGCTTCTCGAGTGTAACCGAGCATGTGGTCGTGAACACATGTCGCCAAACAATACATTACTCGACTCGCCGCTTGCTCCCATGTTGCATAGTCGACATCTTTCGGGTTGGGCCGGTTTTCTTGTGCTCCTTTGATGTAGCTCCAATAGCCTTGACCGACAAGGTATTGATGCATCTTGTACTCCCAAGATGCGAAATTGTTTCGGTCCAACTTCTCGCCAGGGAGAACGCTCCCCATTTGAGTATTCATGGTGTTCGATGTAGATTTCTTCCTTCTTCTTCTCTCTTGGATACGAGCTATGTAGTCGCACTACGATAACGATGAGCCGGTTCTTCTTGAACGTCAACGTAGAGCTCAACACACATGGATGGGCGAGATCAAGCTACCAAACCACTCTGATACCATGTAAAGAATCGAAGGTGATTCTTGTGCAGCGGAATAGACTAGAGATATGTGTTGTAAGTGTGTGTGTATGAGAGAGAGAGAGAGAGAGCAACACAAGATAGATAGATTTTAAACACAACAGTAGAATACTCAAGACGATGTACATTACAAAGGAGATTAACCGAACTAATTACAAAGTAGGAGGAGAGTGCTTTATATAGTCACTCTCTCTCTTTATTAACTACCGAAGCTCATGGGTCATGGGGAATGTGAAAACTCATTAGTTATGTGTCATAGAATATGATTCTATGACACATAGTTAATGTGTAGATAAGAGTGGTGACTTTTGACCTTTGAGTGCACACTCTCAAGAGTGTGTTCACACACTAGACTAGGTTGAGCTTGATTCTCAACAATAAATCACTCACTAGTAGTTGCCCTACCAGTAAATACAATTGTGTCATTCCTTGAAGGCATAAGGTTCAAATTTTGATTCCTTGAAGATGCAAGGTCCAAATCTTGCCTTCAGAAGTTCGTCTTTGTGGCATGTTTGGCTTATTTGTATCATTATTATTTTTTCCTATTTGGTGTGGTTTGACACTATTTGTCGAAAACATCACGACATCGGCCCTAACACGCAATGAAAGGTGAAAAGAGAAGGGAAACCCCCCGAAATTCAAGTTTTGCTTTGAGATCAAACAAGCAACATACCTAGAGTTGATAGAGGAAAGGATCCTCTATAGTCATATAGAGTTCACTCTCCATGGTATAGCCAAGAAAGAATTGCATGAGTTCATCATCAACCTAATGAAGAGAAAGAGGTAGTCAACTGAACTAGAAGGGGCAAGGCCCATGAACATGAGCGTGGTGGCTATTAAAGCGTGGGATCACAATAGCTCAGACAATCTAAGTCCTTAAGATGATAAATACCCTACATTAAACCCTTCTAAAAAATAGAAATGATTGAAAAGGGTTTAGGGTTTAGGGTTTAGGCTTCCTCAAAAAAATTGTCAATAACAAATGTTACCACCACCAACATGAACGAACTAAAACAACATGGCTTAATTAAAATAAGAATTAAACAAACTCCATAAGAATTACTAACTCCCAAAATTGGTGTCTGCCCCTCTAGGAAAATAGGCTTCTATTAAATAGGAATCATTGGAATGTCAAATGTTCACTAATTGAATCGTTTGCACTTCCAAGGTTCTTTATTTATAACAATTTCTATATTTTAGGTATACCTAACGGATGTCACACTCTCCCGCTAGGGGTGAGAGTTTTGACCCCAAAACTAATGCATAGTGGCAACATTTAGGGCCCCGTTTTAACTATGGTTTAGTGGCGAGATCTATTTAGCTTCTGCACATATTCTTTTCAGGGGTGTTTGGAGGATGAGACGGTTGGGGAGGACAGGTGCCGAAGGTTCATTGCCGACCACATCGCTGACTGCGAGAAAGTACTGGAGAAATTGGAAGGAACGCGCCTAACCTTCTCGAGAGAGAAATCAATAGGCCCGTAGGGAGGACACTTGTGCAAGCCCTACGGTCGGAAGCCGTCTCCGGCTAAGGTAGAGGCCATTTCGGAAGTCAAAGAAGTATGCAGGATGACCACCGAGGTTCGACGATTCTTAGGGGCATGTTCCTTCCACCACATCTGGATCCCGCACTACTTCGTTTCCTGTCCATTTGAGCATTTTGGCCTTTTTTACCTTCAAGTTTTCATGCCTTTCGAGAGGCCAATTTCTTAAGCCCTACACATATATTTCCAATTATAAAGAAGGGAGGTGTAACTTTGATGTTATCTTGTGAACCACCAAGCCAATAGATAAATAGATTTTATTATCATCGGAGGTCAAATATGACCTATGAGACCAATACAAAAAACTTCTCATATTACTTGTGAAAGTGAATAGTGTCTCTTGGTGTTCACGAACTTCACTAACGAATGTCACAATTGAGAATGCACACAATGATTAAGAGAGAAATTTGTGCAAGGATTGGGTTTGGTTGAAGATGTGTAGAAAGCATAGTTGAATGTAAGCCAAGGTAGAGCATTGTATCAAGGTGTGATAATTAAGACTCTCAAACTTGTGTTATGGCAAAGTGTGCATAGTCAACGGTTTGGAAACTAAAGGAAATGTTGACGGCGGCGCCGACTCTCCGGAAAGTAGTGTACACGAAGGACTCTCCGATTTTTGTCACAATCGACAAGAGTCCGACCGGAATTGGATGGGTAATCAACCAAGAGGATGAAACCGGAACGGGGTTCACCATCCGGTTCGACGCCAAGGTCCTAAGTGAGCGGCAACAAGGATACACCCAGCTTAAGAGAGAGCATTGGGGTATCGTTTTGACAGTAAAGGCCGACAAAGATTATCTGATTAGGGTAGAGGTAATAGTCGAGATAGACTCCCTCCCGATTCTCGGGATGGTATCCAGATGCGCGACTTCGGACTTGGCAATGCTCAGGTGGATCACATATATCGTCCCCTGAATCCAGAGATACGACACATCTCCGAAAAAGACCATGCCATGGCCGACATTCTATCGAGAGCACGGTGTCGTGAAGATTTCCGTCCACAATGAGAAAACCGGATGGATCGGGCTAATTTGGCAAACCGCACTGTGTGCACTTGGACATTCGAAAATGTATATAGAGGTAAGAGGGGGAAAGTGAGGGAATTAAAAATGTACTTCTCCCATCACCACTCCGAAGATCATGGCAAGATATCTCCCCGAATGGGCTTGCCTGTAAACGACTGTTGTGATCTGCCTTACTTTAGTCTGGATCGAAGCCGCCATTGTATTCTGTTGCCTGTGTACATAAATACATATAGAGTTGTGTATAATTGTGTTTGTCTATGTCAGATATTTGCCCTTCTTTCAGGTTTTTGTGTACGTGATGTGTGAGTGCATCTCTCTCTCTCTCTCTCTCTCTCTCTCTCTCTCTCTCTCTCTCTCATTCAGTCGCCTCCGGCTCAAAACCAAAAACGCTCCAATCGGTGTCTTAGCCGGTGTTGTGACGTTTCTAACACATAGTATGAAACCACCCTCGAAAAGAAGTAAAGTAGTAGTTCAAATAAACTAGTATTGTGAAGTCAACTTTATTGGTAGCAAAAATATTTTTTCATTAGACAAAGATAATTCCTTATAAATAAAAGGTCAAAGGATTGAACCTTACTATAAATAATGATGAATATTAAGTTAGAGGCGGTTTTCAAAAGTAGAGAAAAAGATGGGGAGAAAAACAAAAGCACATGTGGATATGAGGAGCACAATAGAGAAAAAAGCTCCTAATTTCCTCGTCAGATGTCCAAATTAGAAAAGAAAAGATGCATAAGAAAGCTAACCCAAAGAGATTTCCAAGAATAGCTTGCATGTGAAAGTGAGAAATCAGAAATAGTGAGGAAAAGAAAAGTCGACTCATATAGACAAGCTTTGTTTTAGGGGGAAAAGGCAACCAATCCTAAACCTATAAATAAGAGCCTATTCTAGTAAAGGAGGGGAGGGAGAAGGAACACAGAAGCTCTACTCAATTGGAAGGCAAAAGAAGAAGGATCAACAACATAGAGAGGCATCATCAACAAAGAATCACCTTCTTCTATGTTCCACTCTCTTCTTTCCTCCACCTCTCTTCCCCCTTCCATTATAAATTATCTCTCATATTCATATCAAACCCGTTGTAAAATTGATTCTTATTTTATAAAAGAATCTATTATATTGCAATAAACTAATGTTTGGTTTAACCTACGTATCTTATATGTTATTGTCATTTGTGCTTATTTGTTTGTGTGCCTTGTGACAAGGGAGTGTTTCGGGCTTGCCCATGCACCTCTCCTTTCACGAAGGCATTCAAACTTATGTGTCTTATATGTTATGTTGAGCGAGCAAGCTCAACCGGATCCAGATCGGCTGAATAAGCCTGAACCGGATCGGCATCCGGAAGGATGAGCCGGATCGGTATCTGGAAACAACCGGCCGGATCAAGGAGACGGATCGGAGAGCCGGATTCGAGCAGGAACCGGAAGCTTAGTAGTAGCCTAGACTACTAGGTAATCATTGTCTTGTAGTTAGTGTCAGTCGCACGTAGGAATATTGAAGTACCTGTCAATACTTCTGTCAGTCCTTTATGGACTTGTATAAATAGTGTTGTTTAGCACGTTGTATGTACAGAGTTTTGGAGTTATTTTTGAATAAAGTTTATGTTCTGCGCTCTATGTCTCTCCTGTATATACTCTCTGTGTTACATTTCTCCATTAAACCTTCATCTCATTTTCTGTTGCTATCCGGCTGAGCCGATTCTGTCTGACGCGTCCGCACATTAACATTTACATGGTATCAGAGCGCAATGGTTGAGAACCTCTATAGCCAACGCTTGCTTTCGTAGATGAACCCTAGAACCCGGCAACAACAGACAGAGAGAAGACATGGACAAAGGAATGGTGAGTTCACTTCCAACAGAGAAGCTCGATCGGAGCAACTACACATCTTGGTCATACAAGATGCACCAGTACCTGCTGGGGCATGGATACTGGAGCTTCGTGGAAGGAACGAACGAGGTAGCACTGGAGCCGACACACAGTGATTTCCCGGTATGGGAGCAAGGAGCGAGTCGGGTACTGTACTATCTCACGTTCGGTGTGCATGATCAGATGCTCAACTACATCAAGGATGCAAAGACGCCGAAGGAGGTCTGGGAAAATCTACGGAAGGTTTTCGCCGCGAGTACCACGACCCGTAAGTTGCAGCTCCGGCAAGAGCTGAACAACATCCGACAAAGAGACATGTCGTTTACGGATTACACCACCAAGATAAAGGAGATTTGTGATGCACTTGGGTCCATCAACGTGACGGTGGACGAAGATGAGATGGTACAAATCTGCGTCGATGGTCTAGCGCAAAGGTATGGGCCAATCCAAACGGCAATCTGCACGCGGGAGAAACCACCGTCCTTCTTCGACTTACAATCAATGTTGATGGTCGAAGAAAACTATGCGAGTGTTATTGGGGGGGGGGGGTGAAGCCCAGAATGGTTTCACCCCCCCCCCCCCCCCCCCCCCCAAGGGGGTTACGTGTGAGGGAAAGAGAGAAGAAGTAAAGAAAATAGAGAATGACACAAAATGAGAGGGGGAAAAATGTATATTCATTACATGCCCATATAGGGTTTATACAATACATCCAATGTAACGATTACATGACCGTTATAAATAAGACCATTACACATTCTTGTACACATGCACATAATTGTGCATGTGTCTATACACATACTCATCCTCACAGACTCATTTACTTTACACATACACATCAACCACATCAACCACATCATTACACCTACCCTTATGCCTACCCGTATATTCTTACGGGGGTAACACATGGCATGCCCTGTGGGACAGTGCATTGCACGGTGAACCCACTCGCCATGGCAACTCTTCTCGACCGGAACTTCATCGGTCATCTCAACCATAGTATGAACCATGAGTACCATTCGTGCATTCGTGTTCGAGAATGATTCAATCATTCGAGAAGGGTAACCCTCGAAGAATGATAAATACCATACTTTTGGATAAATTATTTACTATAAGGTAAATATTTTTTCAAGGTAATTTTTTTTTTTAAAATTGCAAAAATAAAACATTACCTTCTTAATAGCAAAAATTACAGAAATTAGAATGAAATTACAACAAAATTACAGAAATTACAAAAACTATAGAGAAATTACAGAAATTACAACAAAATTACAGAAATTATAGAGAAATTACAAAAATTACAAAACAATTACAGAAATTACAAAAAGTAATGGCCGGGAGAAGATGTGGTCACAGACTAACTATTGACTAGTGTGCACGATGCAAGTAGCAGATCGTTCAAGGAAAAGGGGGAAAAGGGGGGGAAAGAGGTAAAAAACCAAAAAAAAAAGGTAAAAAAAGGGAAAAAAGGGAAAAAAGGAAAAAACAAACAAAAACAAAAACACACGAATATTTGAATATCATTTGTGTTCGTTTTCCAATGTAGGAAAACAAATTATATAGTAGACGGACACGAATTTTACGTACTATGGTCTCAACGGTCGGAAATCCCTCGACCGGATCACTGCTTTATGATTGGAGCTTTGCTTGACTCGAACCTTCTCGTTTGGTCAACACAAGTTGCAATTAGATCATACACCAATCGGCTAATTCAATTTGGCATGGGTCGTGAAATTGTATTGTGCGTTTGTGTATTCTCTAATTCATTCATGTGAGTTGGGTTTTATGTTTTATACACCTTGGTCTTTCGAATTTTTATTTTCACCCTCAAGTTTTTAAAACTTTATCGTATGCCCTCCGGTCTTTGAAGTTTTTCTTCTGATGCTCTCGGAGCTTTTGAAATCATTCACTATGCCCTCTCTTTTTGAGTTTTTGAAAGTCTCTTTTCTACCATCGAGCTTTCAAAGTTTTGTGACATGCCCTTATCTTTTTTCTTTCTTTCATTTTGTCTCCGCATACTCCTCTGTTGCTTCTTGTCTTTCTCTGCTTCTTCACTTCTTTCTCTTTTCTGCTGTTGATGTTGCTTCCTTCTTCTTTTCTGTCTCGTTGCTTCTACGACTTCTCCTTCTTTCTTCTCCTCTATCGTTGTCCTTCTTCTTTCTTGATTTTTTCTTCTTTTCCCTTTCTCTTCGGTTTGGTGCTGCAATCTTTTGTCCGGAGGTGGGCACTGGCCGTTAGCTATCTGACGGCTCTCGGACGTCTGTCAGGCGTTGTCCGACGGCTCCCGACAGTTTCTGTCCGCTGACGGTCGGCCGTCGAATGTTTGATCGACGTCGTCTCGTTACGGCTGTCGACTGTCAGTCGTCTCTACGGTCTGTCTGACTGGTTGTCGGGCATTGTCGTCTGCCGCCCGACTCTGTGGGTTCAGTTATCGGTGTCTAGTCCGACTATCGGCCGTCTGTTTGACCGTCGCCGCTCGTCGGTGGCCGATTGCCGTACCGGCTGACCACTAGTCATGTCTGCCTTCGGCCATCTATCTATGACCGTTTATGTCCACCGACCGTCGTTGCCTGCTGTCTAGCTAGCTGTCCGTGGGTATGTGTTCGCCTGCTACCGGACCGTCTGTCCGGTCGGTTGTCGTACGCCGTCTGCCAACGTCTGTTGGCTTTGTCGGACGTTTGCCGTCTGTTCGGCTATCTCCACTAGCTGGCCGTGGTCATCTCTCTACTGCACTCTCGACCGCGCATCTCAGTCGTACTCTCGACCACGCGTGTCAGCCGTGCTCTCGGCCACGTGTCTGTCTTGGCCGCGCTTCTCGACCGTACTCTCGGCCACACGTCTCGGTCATGCTGGTTCGGCCAACGCTTTTCGGCTACTTCTGTTTAGCCGTTGTCCTTATCTTTTCGGCCCTCTACGGGACGCTGGCCATCTCTTTGCCGGTTCGACTGTGGCTATGCGGCGGCTATCTCTGTTCAGGGCCATCTTAGTCCGGCTATCAGACTGTCTTTGTCTAGCCGCATGGCGCCATCTATCTGATTGTCGCACCTTTGTTCGATCGTATGGCCACCTATGCCACCGTGGAGACACATCTTCTTCAAGCTCTAATTTTGATAGTGAAGATGATGAACCCAGTCAGTGGTGATGATACTTCCGTGCATCTATGCAAGGAGAACACGCCTCATATACCAAGTGATCCAAGCTTCCATAGTGATTCACAGTCCTCCTTTATGAATCGAATGTGATCTTGTTCTTTGTTAACATTGACACCATAGCATCACACACCCAACGATGGGAGGTATAGTGATCACTAACAATGCTTGATGTAGATCCATCACCGTTTTCAATTGCTCTATTTGGATTGAAGCAAGAATGAGGCATTATATTGTGGGGAAAACTGGAAAAACTTCTCAGATGGAACACTCACCATTTCTATGGTGGGACCAACACACACACACACACAACATAGCCGCAAACACAAAGATGAGAGCTGAAGATATAGAGATGAACTTTGGGGTGGCTAGAATTTTAGGTAGAGAGAGTGAGGAAAGGGGTTGAAAGCAAGATCATCATCACATATTGGGGATGGGGAAAGGGATGTGTAGGCGATGTTGTGGAGATGGTGCAACAAGAACCGACAAAGGGGTAGGCAGAGGAGGAGAAGGGAGTCTTCTTCTCAAGGGAATAATGTTGATATCTTCATCATAGGCAGGCTCCCACACAAAGAGTCCATCCACCACACCATACTCCTTACACAAACACTAACAAACACATACAGAGAAATGGAGAGATACAGATCAGTGATGGAAAGGGAGAGTGAGTGAGGGAGGGAGAGAGTGACCTCTTCTCAAGGGAGGTCGGCCGTTCGGGTGTGCCAAAAGTGTTGTTCGGGTGGGGGTTGAAGCCATTCTTGGCTTCACCCCCCTCCCAAGGGGGTTACGTGTGAGGGAAAGAGAGAAGTAAAGAAAATAGAGAATGACACAAAATGAGAGGGGAAAAAATGTATATTCATTACATGCCCATACGGGGGGTTTATATAATACATCTAATATAATGGTTACATGACCGTTATAAATAAAATCGTTACACATTCTTGTACACATGCACATAATTGTGCATGTGTCCATACACATACTCATCCTCACAAACTCATTTACTTTACACATACACATCAACCACATCATTGCACCTACCCTTATGCCTCCCCGTATATTCTTACGGGGGTAACACAAAGGTAGTGGATAGCGGTTGCGCACAATGAGTTTGTTGAGACCATGGTAGTCGACACATAAGCGTAGAGAGCCATCCTTCTTCTTCACGAATAATATGGCTCGCAATGGTAGAAAATCAGTATAGTCGAAAGCTAAAATGCCTTCAAGTCAGAAGAATTCGTTAGATTTTGTCGACAGTGCGACATCAGACGTGAATACATGGCACCACAAAGTCCGGATCAGAATGGAATTGCCGAGTGGATGAATCGGACAATTCAAGAACGGATAGTATCCATGCTCCAACACTCCGGACTGTCGAATGGCTTCTGAGCAGAGGCCCTACTTACAGATGTACACATAATTAACATGTCGCCGAGTAGGCCACTAGGACTTCAAGTACCTTAGGAACTATGGACCAATAGGAAGCCGAATTACAAGAAGCTGAGGTTTTTTGGATGCAAGGCGTAAGCCCTCATACCGAAAGACGACCGCCGCAAATTAGAACCAAGGTCTAGGAAATTTATTTTCCTTGGCTATGGACCAGACAATGAGATCGGATACCGACTCTAGGACCCCAAGCACAAACAGATCGTCCAAAGTTCGGACGTAGTGTTCAATGAGTCGGCTATCACAAGACGACCGAAAGGCCTATTGAAGTCGGAAGGGTAATCTTTTCATATGTGTCGACCCTTCACGAAGGCCCAACCCATAACACGAGGTTGGCTTCACGGGTAGTTGAATCCCCTCACATCGATTGGGCAACGCTTGACTCGGCACAACCGAATGATTTGGCTTTGAACCATTCGACTCAGACACCCGATGTGACTAGTCCAATCATACCTCGAAGATCCAAGAGACAGTTGCAGCCCCCAGAGAGGTACTCTCCTGGAATCTTCTTTATGGACATAGGCGAACCTAAGTCATATGAAGAAGCATCGGTATCAACCAATTTGGCCACATGGCATCTGGCGATGGAGTCGAAAATGAACTCCATTCGGGCAAACAAGTCTTGGAATTTGGTTGAACTACCAAAAAATCAACGTGCTCTTCCGTGCAAGTGGGTCTACAGATTAAAAGAGACGTCTAATTCGGCCACCCCAAAATTCAAGGCCAAATTAGTAGCTAAGGGCTTCCGACAAGAATATGGTGCTGAACTCGACGAGATCTTTTCACCAGTGGTGAAAATGATGACCCTTCGATTTCTACTCGGCGTAGTGGCAGCCAAGGACATGGAGTTGATCCAGCTAGATGTAAAAATGGCCTTCCTCCATGGTGATCTAGAGGAGGAAATTTATATGGGGACACCGAAAGGCTTTGTGGAATCTGGCCAGGAACATCTAGTTTGCCGACTCAAGAAGAGTCTATACCGCCTAGAGTAGGCATCGAGACAGTGGTACAAGAAGTTTGACAACTTTATCTAATTAGTCGGCTTCTCAAAGAGCAATGAGGACCACTGTCTCTTCACCAAAACATCTCGAGTTGGGTCTCCCATCTTCCTCATCATCTACGTGGACGACATGCTACTCTCTGGTTGACATGTCGGAGAACTCGTCGAACTTGTTCGGTATATGCAATTGAAGTTTGCCATGAAGGACCTCGGTCCGGCAAGACACATTCTCGGCATGCAGATAAGTCAGAATCAGAACCGACAACAGTTGTTTCTGTCTCAATCTGACTATATTGGACATGTCTTAGAACACTTTAACATGTAATCGGCCAAACTTGCTTCAACCCCGCCCCCCATTAATCTTCGGTTATCTCAACAAGACTACTCGACATCTGGTCTGGAGGAGGAAGTTATGAAGTTGGTACCGTATGCATTGGCAGTCGGCTCCTTGATGTAGGCGATGGTCGTGACACGACTTGACATTGCTCACACCATCGGAGTCTGATGCAAAATCTTGGCCGATTGCATTGCAACGAAGTCAAGCATGTGTTCAGATATTTGATGGGCACAAAAGAATATGGCATCCTATCTGGCCCGAATGATGCTTTAGGCGTAGTCGGATACACCAACTTAGACTTTGCCGGCTGTGTGGACAGTCGAAAATTGACAACCGGATATTGTTTCAAATTTGGCAATGGAGCGATCTCGTGGAAATCAAAACTTTAGGAGTGCACTACCACATCAACGACCGAAGCCGAATACATAGCCGCGTCGGATGCGACAAAAGAGGCCTTATGGCTCGGTCGGTTGGCTTGCACGTTTTGACAAGTCGACTCTAACTCGGCTCCAATTGTCTACAACGACAGTCAGGTGTTGTCACTCTATCGAAAAATCTGGTTCAGCACAACGCCTCGAAGCATATTGATGTGAGATATCACTTTGTTCGGGACTATGTCATTTCAGGGAAAATCGACCTCAAGAAGGTACCTACAGTCAATAATGTCGTAGATGGGATGATCATGTGTCTTTTAGTGGATCGATTCTGATCCCTCATGCACCAAATGGGCTTAACAAATGATCGGTCCAATTGAGTCGGACATTCAAATGGTTTTGGACAATCACCTTTGACAGTTCGAGGCTCAGCTTCATCTCTTCTGACTTCGGCCAATTTGGCCTTCTGCTCTCGGATTTTGCAGACTCGAACAAAACCAAATTGTTCGACAACCTTGTATAAATCTGTACTCCTTTTTCGTTTATTACAGATTCTCTGTTGTATACGCCCATTACAAGGGGATCTGTACTCCTTTGGAGGGAGGCATCACATTTGCATTAAATACAAATGTCTTGTAAAGAGTAAGATGTGGAAGCTTGTACAGAGACGTAGTCGGCTCAACCGGACTGTAGCAACAATTAGGTAAACACAAGGAATGGAGAATACACAGTATTAGAGAGAGAGACAGAGAGGGCAAAACAACAGAAAAAACTAAATTCAAAATGTTGAGAATCAAACTCAACTTCCCTAGTGTGGGAACACACTCTAGTGTGTGAACACCCGCCACCTACTATAGTAACTAGTATGTCATATAATATTATAGTTCTATGTCACATATTCAGTGTAGTTAAGACTACACCTCTCTTTAGTTAAGTGATGCTTTTAGAAAGAGAATAGTGGGAAGGTGACTATATAAGTGCTCTCTCACCTCCCTTGTAACTGTCGTTGGTTATTCTTGTATTTTGCTCCTTCTTAATACAGTTTTCACCTGCATTTTCTATATACGTCGAGCTCTCTATTTCTCTCCATCACACGCGCGCACACACACACACACACACACACACACACACACACACACACACACACACACACACACACACACACACACACACACACACACACACATCACTTCCGTTGCACATAATCACTCTCATTTATTTACATGGTATCAAAGCAATTGGTAGCCTGATCCAAGCTTATCCGCGTGTGCTGTGTCTAAGCCTATGTTCACGAAGAACCGGTTGATCATTGTAGCAGCAACCTGCACAATTCGTATCACAGAGAAGAAGAAGAAGACTCAAGATGAATACTCGGATGGGAAGCGCTCTTCCTATCGAGAAACTTTGCAGAAACAATTTTGCATCTTGGGAATAAAAGATGCACCAATGCCTTGTTAGCCAAGGCTATTGGGGCTACATGAAAGGAGCACAAGAAATACAACCCAACACGACACATGCTAACTACATAGCCTGGGAGCAGGCTGCGAGTTGTGTGTTGTATTGCCTTGCATCCTGCGTACATGATCACATGCTCGACTACATTCGAGAGGCAAAAACGCCGAAGGAGGCATGGGGGAACCTTAAGAAAATCTTCACGGCTGATACGGTGTCGTGAAGATCCGTCACTATGTGCGATCGTGAGGCGAAACCGCCAGGTTTCTGGACCGGAAGGACTCGAAGTACGCACTCGCTTTAGCGAGAAAGGATTTAAGATAGATTGAGAGAGAGAGAGAGAGAGATTGAGATTAAGATTCCAATTTTGAAATAGATTTAGAACGATTGAAATAGAAAGAGAGATTAAGATTGAACTCTTGACTTTAGATTTGAAGAACAAGATATATCATCAAAAGGATAACGAATTTTCTTCCTAATATTAAATTTGATATCAAGTACAAAGCTTTCTTGATTAATATCTAGCCTGTTTTTCCTATCCATCCACTCTTTTATAGATGCCCCCATGCATATGATGCTTGTGAGGGTGCAAGACATGCATGAGATGCATGTTTGCGACTCGACGCTCATGTATTACATGTGATGCATGATAACCATGTCACTCAATCGAGCTTTAACATGAAAGTTTACATGTGAGAGTATAATGAGAGTAAAAACATTTCAAAAGACATGACTTGGCTTAGTGGTAAGTTCATTGCCTCCTATCTTGGAGGTGCAAGGTTCAAGCCTTGCTTGCATCCCTTTGATTACAAATTTCTAATAGGTTTTTTTAGTCTAGATGATTTTGTTCGTTTCACACCGAAATCGTCGCTATCAACCTATCCGATCAATCTGTCTATCAGGTTCGCTTCCAATCCGGTGATCCGGTCTATCCGTTCTGGTTTCGGTTTCGTCGCCGTCCATCCATTCCAATTCCGGTGCCGGTGTCGGTTCCAGCTCCATCACGGTCCGATTCTGGCTCCGTCGCCATCCGGTTCCGCCAAAACCATTACGAGTAGTTAAGCCACAGTTTAGCCAAGAACATTTTATGTTCCACTCATAGAAAAAAAGTAATAAGTTCCAGCTTTGTTTATATATTGAGGGATCTTGATTTGTCCTATCTATGTGGGATATCGCACAGTTTTTGTTTTTCTCTTCTTCTTCTCAAACTTTACACTCACATAACTTGACACTAAGTTGTCCATTTCACATGTAGTAAAATGGATTAGGAAGGTCTTGAAGACATCCATCTTTTCGTATCAAGATATAAAATAATATCTTCATTATTATTGTTTCATATTGTGTGTGAAGAACCACACTCTCGATTTTGTACATTCCATGCAATTTTCACACTGTTGCCGAAAATCTTCACGACATCCACCCCCACCAAACCGCACGTCCTCCGGTACGTGCCAATAAGAGAGAGTGTGAGATTTCGGCTATGGTGATCAATTAGATTCCTCCACGTCCTCGTGTACATAACTCAAGTTTGTAGGCTGCATCCTACTATCTTCATCGTCGAGGTGATCGAGGTCAGGATCCTCGTCTTGTCTTTTCTTGAAAATCTTTACTCTTTTTCCCGCAATGGGTATGGCCAACCTGGATCCATCTAGCTCCGCAAGGTGGTATGTGGCATTATCGTTGGCACTTATTGTTAGGATTTCGGTCCCTCCGGATCGGATATGAGTACCCTGCAACGGAAGACCTAGTGAGAACCGAATGATGAGTACCCGACAACGGAAGACCCGGTGAGAACCGGATGATGCAAGCCCGGTGAGTACCCCTCACTGGATGAAGGGTCATATATGTAAATATGTTCCAAAGAGCCCACTCGGGCTATATTTGTAAATAGCCTGAAAGTCATATTAGTATAAATATGACCTAGGGCAAACACCTAAGGGTGTTGAAACTATTTGTTGTATAGAGCTATTGAGTGTAACTATTGTACAGTGTGTGTGTGTGTGTGAGAGAGAGAGATACAGAGTGAGTCTCTGTTGTAACTGCCGCCAGGCAAAGATTGTGAGCAAGAGGTTGTTACCTCTGTGTTCACTTGTTGTATTCCTCTAGACATAGTGATAGTTGGAGTTTGTGGACTCATGTGGTTTTTCCCATTTAGGGTTTTCCATGTAAACATATTGTGTACCCTCTCTCATATTGTCTGTGTGTACGTGTATTCACCTCTATTCCCATTCTCGGTGTTTCGATTTGAAACGACACGATCTGAGACTCAGTTGTGGCCGAGTAATATTCCACATATTTCCCGTCAATCTGGTATCAGAGTGAACAACACAAAAAATGGAAGAATCTTTCGGCGGCATGTTCGAGCTCACCGGCTCCAACTACTCAATGTGGAACTCGAAGATGAGGGACATGCTGGTGGTTAAAGATCTTTGGTTGCCGGTTCAGTTCGGGGACAAGAGACTGGATAAGATCGACGCCACGGTGTGGGAGGTGATGCACATGAAGACGACGACATACATCTAGTGCTTCATCGACATGAGCTTGTACAACAACTTCAAGAAGAGAGCAAGACTCATGAACTCTGGGAGAAGATCAACATCATGTTCTAGAACAAGAATGTCGTTAATCGGGTTTTGGTATTTCAGAAGCTAGTGAGGCTCCGGTACCAAGACGGCTCCAATATGGCAGAGCACATGAATGCCTTCCAGGGGTTGATACACCAAGCAACCTCATTGGAAGTACCTATCGCCGATGAGGTACTTGCTCTACTCTTGCTCAGTTCCCTCCCGGATAGTTGGGAGACGTTAGTTGTCACGTTGGGCAACGCCGGGCCAAAAGGAAAACATCTATCCCTAGCAAGAGTCAAGTCGAGCTTGCTAGATGAGGAGGCACGTCGGAAAGACAAGGAGGTGATCTCCAACACCAAAGCCCTCCTTACCGAATCGGAATGCGGAAGACAAAGGAATCGGAGTCCCAAGAACCGGGAAAAGTCGGGGACACGATCAAAGTCAAGGGGGAGGCCCACTTGCTTTTATGGCGGCAAGCCACTGCACTTCCAGAAGAATTGTCGACATTTCCGGAAGTACAAGGGAACCAACAGTTCCGATCTGAAGAAGTCACTAGACCAAAACGGTTCGGATCGGTGAGGTCCAGACCGAAAGGGAACGACGGCAATCGCGGCAAGTGAAGAAGAACTAATGCTTATCACCGAGGAGAGTGAGTTGAACCTTGCCATCGATGAGACAACGTGGGTTGTCGATTCCGGAGCGTCGTTCCACCTTACCCCGGACCGGAAATGTTTCTCATCCTACACAACCGGTGAGCACGGCTATGTCTAGATGGGGAATGAAGGGACATGCTGAATTATCGGCATAGGAGATGTGTTGTTGACAACATCAACCGGATGCAAGTTGCTGTTGAAGGATGTCCGACACGATCTGGAGGTTTGACTGAACCTGATATCAACTGGTAGGCTAGATGATGAAGGCTACACAGGTAGCATCTGGAACGGTGTCATGAAGTTCTACAAAGGGAGCTTAATAGTGGCTTGAGCCCGGAAGGTCAACACACTGTACTTGATGCATGCCCGAATATGCCGGGAAGAAGTGAACGTAGCATCCGACACTGTCGGTGAGCTGTGGCACAAAAGGTTGTGTCACATGAGTGAGAAGGGGATGAAGAGGCTTGCCGAAGTCAACCTCATTCCGGTGAAGGACGTGCAACTCGAGAAGTGCACTGACTACCTGGCCTACAAGCAAAACCGCACCTCCTTCTGGTCAAGACCACCGATGAGACGGAATGCACCACTGGAGCTGGTGCATACCGATGTGTGTCAAGTCGACACGAAGTCATATGCTGGATCGCAGTACTTCGTGATGTTCATAGACGAGCACAAAAGGAAGCTGTCGGTCTCATCGTTGAAGACGAAGAACTGAGTGTTATCCGTCTTCAAGGAGCTCCACGCGAGAATGGAAAGAGAAACCGACCGGAAGCTGAAGGCGGTTCGAGCGGACAACGGAGGAGAATACCAGGGGTAGTTCGAGGAGTACTTCCGGTCGAAGGGAATCTGACTCGAATTCACCGTGCCGAAGACTCCGAAACTAAACGGGCTGGCCGAAAGGATGAATCGGACCATAATGGAGAGAGTCCGGAGCATGCTCACACATGCCAAGTTACCCAAGACGTTTTGGGCTGAGGCGCTGACGACGACAACCTATGTGATAAACAGATCACCCTCAGTACCCTTGGACGGAGACTCACCACAGAAAGTATGGACTGGTAAGGATGTGTCTTACCGGCATTTGAAGATGTTCAGGTGTCTCGCATACGTGCATGTGGTGAAGGACAAGAGAGCAAAGTTGGATCCGAAGTCCCGGCCATGCATATTCCTTGGATAAGGCGATGATGAGTTCGGTTACCGAGTGTGGGATCTGGTCGACAGAAAGGTGTTCCGGAGTCGGGACATAGTCTTCATGGAAGACAGGACCATTGCCGACTGGGAGTCGGAGAAGAAGGTAACGAACTCTGGATCATCCATTGAAAACCGGCTTGAGGACAAAAGGATATACCCGGTTGAAAACCGGATGTTAGCCGGTAACTGGATGACACTTGATGAACCGGCCGGATACGGACAAGAAATTGAACCGATTGAAGTAGAAGAAGAAGAAGAAGAAGAAGAAGAAGAAGAAGAAGAAGAAGACACCGGAACCGGATAAGATCCCGAATCGAATTTGAATTCGGAACAAACGGAGGAACCGGCAGTCAGAAACCAAGGACGGAGATATCCTCTTCTGGAGAGAAGAGCCCCCGAAGATTTCCGGATGCAGAGCATGTGTTGCTAACCGATGAGGGGGAGCCGGAAAGCTTTGAAGAAGCAAGGGGAGACACCCACAACTGCAACTGGTTGAGTGCCATGCAGGATGAGATGGATTCCCTGCATGAGAACCACACATATGAATTGGTGGAGTTGCCAAAAGGAAAGAGGGCACTCCGGAACAAGTGGGTGTACAAGCTGAAACCGGGAGACGCCGGAAATCTGCCAAGGTATAAGGCCCGAATCGTGGTGAAGGGCTTCCAGCAAAAGAAAGGAGTGGACTTTGATGAGATCTTTGCCCCGGTAGTAAAGATGACATCCATCCGGACGGTCTTGGGCATAGTGGCAAGCATGGACCTTGAGATAGAGCAACTGGATGTCAACATGACATTCCTACACGGGTCAAAGCATGCTGCGGTGTACCAACTTTTGGCCAAAAATTTAGTACTAAATCGAGGAAGAAAATAAACATTAAAAATGGAAAATAAAACAATTATCATCTATTGAATGGTGTTCAATTTCAAATAACAAATTCATTACATCACACTCGAATGTACAAAGATATTATACATCACACTTGAAATGTCCCAAGGCTGTATTTAATACATTAATTGTAACTTCATTCTCCTAGGTAGAGTTGTATGAAAGCACACCTGGAGAAGGTTTCGAATGTGATAGTTGGTCAGTCTCAGTCTCAGTCTCATACTCTCTCTCTCTCTCTCTCTCTCTCTCTCTCTCTCTCTCTCTTCTGTCTGGAAGTTGTCAGACAGACAGTGGCAGAAAGTTAGAAAGAGGACACATATCTATTACCTATCTCTCTCTTTCTCTCTCTCACTCCACCTTCGAATATCTGTTTCTCTCTCTCACTCCACCTTCGATTCTCTGTTTCCCCGCGTAGTTGTTGTTGTGTTCCCCTCTGTGCCAGGTTCGATCTCTCTCTCTCTCTCTGTATATGCAGAGATTTCTGTTTCCCCGGATTGATGTTCTTGTTGTTGATTTTCTTTCCTTGTGTATGCTCATTTGTCTCCTCTACAACAACCTCGTCAACAACCTCGTCAACAACCTCTTGCATATAGGTGATTTTGAAGGCTTGGTGTGCTCCCAAGGTGTGGTACCTCTGCCTTGACCTTGGCTCCATTTGCCTTCGATCCATCAATCCATGTGCAGCTTGTACGACCTCCAGGTATTCTTTGTGTTGCATGCCCAACTAGTATGTTTTCGTTTTCTCTGTGTTTCCTGTCCGTTTGTTTTTAATTTGTATGTGTATGGGCATTTTTAGGTTTTGATTATTCATATTCTATGTGTTGCATGCCCAACTGATATGTTTTCCTTTTCTCTATGTTTCATGTCTGTCTGTTTTTAATTTGTATGTGTTTGACATGGATGAGTTTTCTTCCTACTGTTTAGGGTGGTTGTGTGTTTGACATGGTTTGTACATGCAACTTAGATGGAGTTGGCTATGATGAGTTGCTATGTTTTCGTTTTGTTGGTATGTTTTCGTTTTCTCTGTGTTTCCTGTCTGTCTGTTTTTAATTTGTATGTGTTAGACATGGATGAGTTTTCTTCCTACTATTTAGGGTTTTTGTGTGTTTGACATGGCTTGTACATGCAATGTGATGATTTGCTATGTAGTGATGGTAATTTGATGAGTTTTATTCTAGTACATGCATATTCATTCAACAAGAATAGTGATGACTAGGACAATGACGAGAAGGACACCCATAAAGAAGACATTGATGAAAGAGAAAGTGAAGACACCAGTGAAGGAAGGAAAAAGGACACCTATCAAAGAAAGCAAGAAGACACCCACAAGAGAAAGGGTAATGAATTCATCAACACAGAGAAAGAAGATGTACAACTCCATCATTCGAGACACACCTCTTGGATGGAGTTATTTCCTTCGAGCACGACCTGAAGTTTATCCTAAGCTGAGAGAGTGGTTGATAAAAACCTAGGGGTCAGCACATCCCGATACAAGGCGAGGATTCCACATAAGTGGATTGAAGAGGGAATATGTGAACTTATTGAAGACGAGATATGAACATGTTTATGATACAAATCAAATCTGTAACAATGAGGTGGGTACTGTTTTTGCACGTGCACTTGCATGTGAAGTTCAGGGTGGCATCGACGTAGATTGGGAAGATTTTAATCGGCACCGGTCAGAACATTATAAAGGGTCCTCCAGTACCAACACTGGCTTGAAGTCATCGGGAACCTCTCATGTGGATATTCCGGCTACAACACCTGTCCACCAAGTTCAATCTGCAAAGGTACGGGCCACAATGACTGAAAAGCATGAACATATGATGGCCAATTGCATAGCTTCTATGAGCTCAAGAATACAAGCACTACTTGCTGATTTGGAAGCAGTTAAATCAGTTGAGATAAAGGCAGAAAAGAAATTCTCTTCATTAAAGACTACATATGAATGGATTGCATCGACAATCCAAAATTCAGAAAGTGAGGTGTTGAAAGAGGAGTTGAAGAAAGAGCTAAACAATATGGGCACTCAATTAGGTTCACAGATGAGAGACCTTGTCCGAAATAGATAATAACTTGTCAACTTTAAAGTTGCATTTTCAGAACCTTGCGTGCTTGATGCAGGATTTAAAACAAAAAGGTTTTGAAACTTTGTGTCCATCTGTAATTGAGCACCCAAGTGGTATGGAAAGTACCATTACTAGTATAGCTATATCACGGTATTGGCTTTAAAAGTTATTTATTTCTACTTTTGTGGTATAAATATCATATTAACTAATATATTATAACTTGTGTTTGCAATCTGCTAGGTGTATATTTTGTGACCTCGGATTCAAGCTGGAGGCTATGGATGTTGTGATTACACTGTGCTTGCACACATATCATGTGTTATGTGCTAAGTATCATTTTGAGAAAGAGAATACATTGTTGGGAGACAGGTCCCTCCGGAGGGGAAGGGAGAAGAACTGTGCCGATGAACAAACTCGGCCGAGGCCGAAACCGGATGAGGAGTACCCGGCTACGGAGAGCCGGATGGTGCAGACCCGGTGAAGACCGGATGAGGAGTGCCCGGCTACGGAGAGCCGGATGGTGCAGACCCGGTGAAGACTGGATGAGGAGTACCCGGCTACGAAGAGCCGGATGGTGCAGACCCGGTGAAGACCGGATGAGGAGTACCCGACTACGGAGAGCCGGATGGTGCAGACCCGGTGAGGAATGCTCACCGGATGAAGAGACATATTCGTAAATATGTTTCTGAGAGTCCATCGAGGCTATATTTGTAAATAGCCGAAAAGTCATATTAGTATAAATATGACTTAGGGCAAACTTCTAGTAACTGTTGTTGTCATTCTTGTTGGTGCAAGGAGTGAGAGAGCGCGTAACTGTGTACAGAGAGAGAGAGAGAGAAAGAGGTCGTTGCCTCTGTTGTAACTGCCGCCTGTGGCGAAGATCGTGAGCACGAGGTTGTTGCCTCTGTGAACTCACTGTTGTACATTCTAACATAGTGATAGTTTGCAGCCTGTGGGCTGCCGTGGTTTTTTACCCTAGTTTGGGGTTTTCCACGTAAACATCCCGCGTACTCTTCTCTTCTTCGTGTCGTGTTTTCTTTCCCACTTTCTGTGTATGATCCTACGCTCGGTTGTGGCCGAGCGTTGTGCAAAAGGAGCCTTGAGTTCTCGTCATACATGTATGGATTGTAAAACTACAATTGAGGCTGAGTGGTACTATGCTTGGGGTTTAAAAGTACACCCGTACGGTATGTGGCTCTACTATTCTATTGTTTGTATTATATGATGTCAATTTACATTTGGATTCAAACTAGTGTACGCCACAATTTATACTTCAAATTTAGGAGAACAATGGTTTAGTATTAGTGTATCTCTAACAACTAATATGTCAAACCCTAATTATGTGGGTTAGTATTGGCAGTACTCTTAATATATAATTGGTATGTGTAGTTGAAGGGATATTTTCCAGAATTACTACTAAAAGGGAACCAAGTACAACATCGTCCAATCTATATTGCAACTTGCCTAGTACTAGTTTAGTAGACACTATAGTTGTAGTACACTGTTGACTGTTAGTATTGTTTGTGTAACTTGGGAATTAGTACTAGTTAGGTAATTTGGGAACAAGGTGTATAGTAAATTGTTGAATATTAGTACAGTTTGTGTAACTTGGAAATGAGGTGTGTCAAACACATATCACGTTTAGTACTAATACTGTTCAAGATTAATACTGTTGGTGTAATTAGTACAAGTTATGTAATTAGGTGTGTAGAACACATATCACGTTTAGTATTACTTGTGTGCAAAATACCACGTTAGTACTAAAATCCAATCTACATTTGTTGGATTAGATGTTAGTCCAATCTATATTACAACGTGCCTAGTACTAATGTTAGTACACACTATACTTGTAGTACATTGTTGACGATTAGTACTTAGCGAGTAGTACATTGTTCATGATTAGTACTAGTTCTATAAATTGGGAACTATGTGACTAGTATATTGCTCATGATTAGTACTAGTTTTGTAAATTGGGAACTAAGTGAGTAGTATATTGCTCATGATTAGTACTAGTTTTGTAGTTTGGGAACTAAGGGAGTAGTACATTGCTCATGATTAGTACTAGTTTTGTAATTTGGGAACTAAGTGAGTAGTACATTGTTCAGGATTAGTACTCGTGTAATTTGGGAACTAAGTGAGTAGTGCATTGTGCATGATTAGTACTACTTGTGTAAATTGGGAACTAAGTGAGCAGTACATTGTTCATTATACTACTTCTGTTCCTTATTAGTACTAGTTCAGTAATTTGGCAACTAAGTGAGTGGTACATTGTTCAGGATTAGTACTCCTTGTGTAATTTGACTAAGTTAGTAGTACATTGTTCATGATTAGTACTACTTGTGTAAATTGGGAACTAAGTGAGTTGTTCATTGTTCACGATTAGTACTAGTTGTGTAATATGGGAATTAGGTGTAGCTTAATGAATTAGTAATGCGACTCTTGTGACCTACATTGTATATTTTATATCACGGTACTAACCTTGAAGGTTTTTTGGTTTCTTGCAATGAATGTAGATGTGTGGGAAAGATAGTGGCTAATCGAGGGGAGTTGGATGCACGTGAAGAAAACAGAGCTCTTCGATCGACTAGGCGTGAAGATCTCCCTCACGACTGCCTACAATCCTGAAGCGAATGGTAAGATCGAGCAAGGGCATGGACCAATCATCAAAGCCATCGTACGAGCATGCAACGGTTGAGTCGGGAACTGGCCACGACTATTGTCCTGTGCCTTGTGGGCCGACAGAACTACACACAGTTCAGTGGCAGGGTATATGCCGACAGAGCTTATGTATGGACAAAAGCCGGTAATGCCTATCGAAAGGACGATCGCCTCATGGGTACAATACCCTGGGAGAACGAGATGAGCCGAGAAGAATTATTAGCGGCACGGATAAGACAACTTGAAAGAAGGCCTGAACATTTAGAAAAAGTGCAAAAGATGATGGAGGTAGCTTGAGTGAAGAACAAGATTTGGTTCGATAGGACACATCGACTGCATCCCAAGAAGATCGAAGAAGGAGATTGGGTATTGGTCTACGACAACAACCTTGACAATCAACACAGTACAACAAGAAAGTTCGCAAGAAGATGGTTCAGACCATATGTAGTGATAAGTGACAAGAAATATGCGGAATATTACTCAGCCACAACTGAGTCTCAGATCGTGTCGTTTTGAATCGAAACACAGAGAATGGGAATAGAGGTGAATACATGTACACACAGACAATATGAGAGAGGGTAATGTTGGGGACAAGGACGTTAGTGCGGAAGAACAAACAACATCTATGATGTTGAAGGACCTGTGTATGAGAATGAACAAGATACACACCGAGAGAGAGAGAGAGAGAGGCACAAAGAAACATTTTATTTCTTAATAGCAACAGTTACAAATGACAACCAACCTTCACTAAAGGTTACAAAGTCACTTTATATAGGGACTATCCTAGGGCAACTGCTCTTTATGCTATTTACAGAAATAGTCCAAACTTGGGCTATCCAAAGGGACAGTGTGAATACGGCCATTATACACTCGTATTCGACACTCCCCCTTAATGGGCGTATAAATGGGTTATCTTAAATTACAGGTATATACAAGGTTTATCGGACAGATCGGTTTTGTTCGAGTCGGCAAGATTTGAAGACAGAAGACTAAACCGGTCGGGTCGAAAAAGCTGAAGCCGATCCTCAAAGAACCGATGTCGGTTGTCCGAAACCATCCTGTGCTGTGTGTCCGACTTTTTAACCGGACCGATTTTTCGTTATGTCAATCTGGTGCCGAAGGGATTGGAAGCGATCCGCCGAAAGACACTTGGTCATTCCATCTGCGACATTATTAGTTGTGGATATCTTCTTGAGACCGATTTTCCCTGAAACGACACAGTCCTGAACAAAGTGATATCGAACATCGATATGCTCGGAGGCGTTGTGGTGAACCGGATTTTTTGACAAAGCAACAACACCCTGACTGTCGTTGTAGACAACTGGAACCAAGTCGAGGTTGACTTGTCGAAACGTGTGTGCCAGCCGACTGAGCCATAAAGCTTCTTTTGCCGCGTCGGACATAGCTACATATTCCGCTTCGGTTGTTGAGGTGGTTGTGCACTCCAGAAGTTTCGACTTCCACGAGATTGCTCCATTGCTGAATTTGAAACAATATCTGGTTGTTGATTTCTGGCTGTCCACGAAGCCGGCGAAGTCCGAGTCGGTATAATCGACTACGCCTGAGGTTGAGTTTGGGCCAAAAAGAATGTCGTGGTCTTTTGTGCCAGCTAGATATCTAAACACATGCTTGACTGCGTTCCAGTGCGATCGGCCTGGGTTGTGCATGAATCTGCTGACAACTCCTACGGCGTGAGAAATATCAGGCTGTGTTGCGACCATCGCATACATAAGGGAGCCGACTACCGGTGCATACGGTACCGACTTCATACGGAGCAGGGTTGAAGCAGACTTGACCGAGTGCATGTTGAAGCATTCCAAGACAAATCCGATGTAGTTGGTTTGAGACAAGAAAAGTTGTCGTTTATCACGATGCCAACTAATCTTCATACCACGTATGTGTCTTGCCGGACCGAGGTCCTTCTTGGAAAACTTCAACCGCAGTTTCTGAACGAGTTCGGTGAGCTCTCCGGCATGTTGGCCGGAGAGTAGCATTTCGTCCACGTAAATGATGAGGAAGACGGGAGACCCGACTTGAGCTGTTTTGGTGAAGAGACAATGGTCCTCATCGCTCTTGGAGAAGCCGACCGACTGAATGAAGTCGTCGAACTTCTTGTACCACTATCAGGGTGCTTGTTTTAGGCTGTATAAGCTCTTCATGAGTCAGCAGACTAGATGTTCCTAGCTGGATGCCACAAAGCCTTTCGGCTACTCCATATAGATTTCCTCCTGTAGGTCACCGTGGAGGAATGTCGTTTTTACATCTAGCTGAATCAGCTCCAAGTTGTCGGCGGCCACGACGTTGAGCATGAAACGAAGGGTTGTCATTTTCACCACTGGTGAAAAGATTTCGTCGAAGTCGACGCCATATTCTGGTCGAAATCCCTTCGCAACTAATCTGGCCTTGTACTTTGGGTTGGTCGAGTCAGACATCTCTTTTAAGTCGATAGACCCACTTACACGGAAGAGCACGTCGATTCTTCAGTAATTCGACCAAGTCCCAAGTCTTGTTTGCGCGAATGGAGTGCATTTCCGACTCCATCGCCAGATGCCAAGTTGCTAAGTTGGCAGATGCCGATGCTTCTTCGTAAGACGTCGGTTCGCCGGCGTCAGTAAAGAAAATTCCAGGAGAGTACCTTTCCGGAGGTTGCGACAGTCTCTCAGATCTTCGAGGTATGACTGGATTGGTCGCACCGAGTATAGGTGTCGGATGGTCGGAAGGCGAGCCATTCGGCTATGCTGAATCGGTGGATTCCGGACGAGAGGTATCGATTACCCGTGAAACCGATCTCGTGCTGTGGGCTGGGCCTTCATGAAGGGTTGGCACTTCAGAAAATATTACCCTTCAGACTTCAATAGGCCTTTCGGCTGTTTTATGCATAGCCGACTCGTTGAACACGACGTCCGAACTTCGGATGATTTGTCTGTGCTCGGGATCCCAAAGTCGGTATCCGATCTCACTGTTAGGTCCATATCCAAGGAAAATGCATTTCCTTG
Source organism: Azolla caroliniana (assembly GCF_043228905.1). Classification (NCBI taxonomy): domain Eukaryota; kingdom Viridiplantae; phylum Streptophyta; class Polypodiopsida; order Salviniales; family Salviniaceae; genus Azolla; species Azolla caroliniana. The sequence goes on along the minus strand of NW_028230529.1, from coordinate 47,504 downwards.
ATCTTGGTTCGAGTTTCCGGCAGTCGTCTTTCGGTATGAGGGCATACGCCTCGCAGCTGAAGATCCTCAGCTTGTCATAATTTGGCTTACTATCGGTCCATGTTTCCTGAGGTATTTTAAATCCTAGAGGTCTACTTGGAGACATATTTATTATGTGTATTGCCGTAGGTAGAGCCTCCGCCCAAAATCCATCTGACAGTCCGGAGTGTTGGAGCATGGATACTATGCGTTCTTGAATCGTCTGATTCATGCGTTTAGCAATTCTGTTCTGCTCTGGACTATAGGGTGTCGTATATTCACGTCGAATGCCACGTTCCCGGCAAAATTTGACGAATTCGTCAAACTTGAATTCTCCTCCATTATCGGTTCGAAGAAATTTTAGTTTTTGACCGGTCTGGTTTTCGACCATTGCAAGCCATTCGGAGAAGATCAAGAACACCCGATCTTTGGTTCTAATGGGGTAAGCCCACAACTTCCGAGTTGAGGCGTCAATAAAACTGACGAAGTACGAAGCACTGCCGAGAGACTGATGTGAGTGGACCAAATCGAGGGGACTCGATTCTCTTGGTGCTGATGTCGGGTGTGATGCGGCTACCTGTTTGCCGTACTGGCAATGCTCGCAGAATTGGTGATCCGAGAAGGAGAGCATGGGGATGTAACCGGCTCTAGATAGGTGCGTTATGCCGGCCTTGGTGAGGTGTCCAAGTCGTCCGTGCCATAACGATGACACGGGGATATCAACAAAAAATAAGTCACCCTCTTTGAGTGTGACATATAAAGGGTATAAAGAGTGTACCTTTGGTCCTCAAGCAAGCAGGAGGTTCTCTTTATGGAGTGTCCATCCTCCTGATGAGAACTCGGCATAGATGCAGGCTTTGTCAAGTTTTCCAACTGAGATCAAGGGTCTTGAAAGCTCAGGAACGTGTCAGACGTTGTGCAGTATGAGTGTAGAGCCACACGGAAGGTTGAGCTCTACGGTGCCGATTCCGATTATGGCACAGTGTTGCGAGTTCCCGACTCGAACTGAGTTGGAGTGCCGGTCCGAGTATTTCCGGAACTGAGATCAGTGAGGTGTCACATGATACGATGGCCCGAGTCCAGGAGGCATGTGCTCGATTCCTTAGTCGTAAGCAGAACTTCTGATTCGACTGGGTTCTCTATGGACAGTATGTTCGGGTTGGTCGTCAAAATTTCGGCTGAACAGCTGACGTAGTTGACCTCCTCATGCCGGCTACTCTTCTGATCTGCTCTTTGAGCTTTGTCGGTTTTTGCTTTAAGTGCCCGAAAGTCGGCTTTGATGTGTCCCGGTTTGTTGCAGTAGTTGCAGATTCGGTTGTCCCGGGACTTGCTCCGGCTTCGCTGATTATTCGGCGGTCGGGAAGAGCTTCTTCCCCGGTTGTTCGATCGGTCGGTCAAACCTTGTACTATGTAAGCTTCATCTGCAGAGTCTTTGGCGAAAGACTTTCTCCGAGTTGCTTCAGTCAGGATTGCGCTCGTGATTTTGGAGTACTTAATGGCAGTTGTTGAAGCATCGCACACAGTTGTGACGAAAGTTTCCCAAGAAGAGGGGAGACTACTCATGAGTATCATTGCTCTGAGTTCATCCTCTATTGCCGTCCCCTGAGACGATATTTGGAAGTTTAGGCTTTCGTACTCGTTGAGGTGTGCCTGAACCGAATTAGATTCTTTCATTAGCAAGTTGTAGAGGCGCTGGATCAGATACATCTTCGTTGCGGCTACCTTCTTTTCATAAGTTTCCGGCAGTGTTTTCCAAAGTTCAAAAGCTGTCGAGCATCATTGCACTATGAAGTACACTGACTCCGACAAGTGCATCCGAATCGTGGCACAGACGATTCTGTCTAGCTTTAGCCACTCGTTTGCCTTGTATGCTTCTGGAGGATTTTCATTCTCAATCGGGTCTATCTGACCCTTGACTATGAGATAGTCCTGCATTTGTTCCTTCCAGAAGTTGAAGTTCGAACCGTCGAACCTCCTTAGACTCATCTCCGATGAGCTGGATGTTGATTCCATCTGATTTGGTTTCGGTTGGTAAGACTTTGTTCGGAGTTGACTAGGAACCTTAGTTGGGTGTAGCCGATCGACTCACCTGATATCGTTCTAGTCGGTCTTGAACCCGAGTCGGTTTGGTTTCGGATACTTGTTTGCTGAACCGTCTTGGAGTGACTACGGTTAGCTTCCAATTGTATGCCGAATATCGATCACAAGAAACTGATTGTTTAGTCCGATTCTGCTTCAGATGACTGCAGCGATGAGAGGGACAGATCCACCTGATCCTCCCGAATGTCGATCAACCGAATGAAGCACAAATTTGGTTGTTGCCTGGAGACCAATCTCAGGTGGTTACAATCACAGGAACAGAGTACAACCGGCCAGCTTACTCCAATTAGTGATTTAACATAGTGAGATGCAGACTTCTTGTTTTTTTCTCTCTTCTATGTTCTTCAAGAAAAACAAAAACAAAGTGTTGTGTGGTGTACTATGACGGCCAGCAGCGGGTTGAAGAACCTCTAACGCTCTGATACCAAATGTTGGGGACAAGGTCGTCAATTCGGAAGAACAAACAACATCTGTGATGTTGAAGGACCTGTGTATGAGAATGAACAAGATACACACCGAGAGAGAGAGAGAGAGAGAGAGAGAGAGAGAGAGAGAGATAGGCACAAAGAAACATTTTATTTCTTAATAGTAATAGTTACAAATGACAACCAACCTTCACTAAAGGTTACAAAGTCACTTTATATAGTGACTATCGTAGGGCAACTGCCCTTTATGCTATTTACAGAAATAGCCCAAACTTGGGTTGTCCAAAGGGATAGTGTGAATACGGCCATTATACACTCGTATTCGACAGTACACAGTATGTTTACGTGGAAAACCCTAAATGGGAAAAACCACGGGAGTCCACAAACTCCAACTATCACTATGTCTAGAGGAATACAACAGGTGAACACAGAGGTAACAACCTCTTGCTCACAATCTTTGCCTGGCGGCAGTTACAATAGAGAATCGATATGTATCTCTCTCTCTCTCTCTCACACACACACTGTACAGAGTTACACTCAATATCTCTATACAACAAATAGTGTCAACACCCTCAGGAGTTTGCCCTAGGTCATATTTATACTAATATAACTTTCGGGCTATTTACAAATATAACCCGAGTGGGCTCTCTGGAACATATTTACATATATGACCCTTCATCCGGTGACACCGGACCTGCATCATCCAGTTCTCACCGGGTCTTCCGTTGCCAGGAACTCATATCCCATCCGGAGGGACCGAAATCCTAACTGTGAAAGTGTTTTTTGAATTCAAACCATTGAACACTAGATGGATATAAAGTATGGATAATTCACATTTGGAGGATAAGAACACGAACTAAGAGCTTAGGGAAGAAGTCAAAAGTAAAAGTACGAGACCAAGAGAAAAGTAAAAAGAGAAAACGCAGACTATAAAAAACAGTAAAAATAGAATGGTCATAACTCCCTCGTTGTTTATCCAAATATCACGTTTAAATATGGATTAGAAAGCTTGTAAAAAGAGCTTTCTATAGCTTTTTAAATCGCTTAATTTGGATATCGGATGAGGGAGATATGACGATTAGAAGGTCGACGTGTCATAGCTAAAAATAGGGAGATAAAAAGCTTCTAAAAATAGCATGAACGTGGATAAGAAGAGGAAGGTTATAAAAGAAGAAGTGATATTAGTGAGGAAGAAGGCGAAGAGTGAAGGCCAAAGAGTGGATGAGGAGTGTTAGGAAGAAGTGTCTTTGTGGAAGAGGAAGTGTCTTAGAAGAGGAAGGTCTTTGGTTTTAGTTCAATGTGGAGTTTGTCTCCTTTGTATTCTCTTGATGTTGGAATATCAGAACATTCTTATTTCTTGCTCGCTTTCTCTATCTTTTTTCTTAGTTTCTTGAGTTATACTCTCTAATCATAATTACCTAGAGCTATATAATATATTATGATTTTCAACTCCATCTAATCGGTTTGGTCAAGCCCTCATATAGTGTATAACTATCTATTATCTTATACACCCTATCATTTTTGGCGCTCCAGGGAGGGTGGATCCTTTCCGTATAGAAGGGAGAACTTATCATTTAATTGTGTTACTATATTACATTAACTTAGCTATGCAATTTGCATTTTCAGGTGAAAGAACACAAGATGCGGGTGCCTTTTTGGCATCTTTTGAGCATCATGCTGTCTCTATTGGACGCATCACCGACAATGAGAAGTTACCTTTATTAGTAGCTACATTCTATGGTCGAGCACGAGATTGGTATGACTCTCTTCCTCCAAACCAACAGGGAGCATATCAATTGTTGGTGCACCAGTTTCGTGCCAAATATATTCAACGACGAAGTGCAACCGAAGTAAGGGAAGAGCTATTTCAACTAAAGATGGAATCACCTTTTGGTTTTTTAGAGTATGAACGAAATTTCCAAGAATTGTGGACGACGTGGATTCGTCTTCGTGGTGGCACCGAAGACGAGTGGTTTAAGATAGAACAATTTAAGGTGGGCCTTGATATACATTTCCGTTTGGAGGCAAGCTTGAAGGATCCAACGACTTTTCAAGCTCTTCTCCAAGTTTGTCAAGATTATGATCGACAAGTGAAGATGATGAGTTCCATGGGGGATCCCCAAATGACGGCTTTGGGTGCAAATTTGATGCCTCGTGCCAACTTTCAAGCCTTATCTTCAATTGTGCATGGTGGACAAGTGTTTCCAAATGTGTATACCACCACAACAATAAACCCAACAAGTATATCTCAAGAAGTGGAACAAGTGAAGAGTGAACAAGATACAATGGCGTTGGTGAATCGGCGCTTTGATGAAGTGATGGCCCACTTGCAACAATCCCAAGCAATTCGCAACACTATTCCCGATGGTGGTGGCTCTAGAGGGCATCACGGTGTAATTTGTTATTCTTGTCAAGAGGAGGGACACTCAACAAGATGTCCTCATCGACAACAAAGAGGTATGGAAAGAGACATGTATGAAGTGCAACGGAATGGACAACGACCTATCAACAATGGAGTCGAAGGAGGCGAATCCATAACACTTCCAATGACTCAGGTTCCTACAATTCCTCATAATGTGAATCTTCTTAATTTTATTGATGATAGTGATAGTGCTTGTGAAGTAGCTCTTGTGAAAAGGACAAGAGCCTCGCAAAAGGAGAAAGAAGTTGAAGGAGAATCTAGTGACTCAAGACAAAAGAAGAAGTCTAAGGAGAATGAGAAAGAGGACAAATTGAGAAGGAGACACTCTAGAAGGAAGATAAAGATGGAGGATATTCCTATGGGAGAAGGTGTAGAATCTTTCAATCGGAAGCATGAATTGATATCGAGTGGACCAAGGATAACATGGCCGCAACTTCTCCAATTATCATCCACATTACAAAATGAGTGGGGGAGGCTTGTGAGTATTTGCCAAAGTCAAAAGACCGTGCATTACGTGGGGATCATGCGAGTAGAAGATCGAAAGGACATACGTCCAATCATCCCTGTCTCCATCAAAGGGGTTCACATCAAAGATGCCTTGGGTGATAGTGGTGCTAGGGTAAGCTTGATTTCTGAATTTGTAGTAAACAAAGTAGGAATTCCTATTAGTAGGTCATCTTCAACAAGGGTGGTTGTAGTAGATAGTGGAGTGGTGCATTGCACAAGCATAGTGGAGGATGTGTTCATCAAGTGTTTTGGAATAAGAGGAGAAGCTTGCAACAAATACCACATCAACTTGAAGGAAAGTGTATCAATTTCCCCAAAGCTTCGGCAATTGAGTGTTGAACAAAAGGAAGAATTTATGCAAGAGTTCAACGCATGGTTACAAGAAAGTTCCAATTATAAGATGGAAGATTTGAGGTGTGTGTCACCTATAGTTTTGGTTCCAAAGAAGAATGAGATCAATTTCAAAGCCTTGAATGATTCGACCAAACGAGATGAATTTTCACTTCCTTCTCGAGATGAGATTGTCGATAAAATGGTTGTTTATACAAAACAAGGTAGTGTGGACAATATGTTGTGCCAAAAAGGATTTCATGTGGATGATTCAAAGATTAACATAATTACAAAGATGACAATTCCGACAAGTCTTGAAGCTTTGAAAGTATTTGTGCAAAAGGTGCGCTCGCTCGAAAGATTCATTTATATGTTGACATGCTTACTGCTATCAAGAGTGATGTATCCCATGGCCCTACTAGTCTTTGGAGAGTTAACGAAGACATAATGATTGTGGTAACCTCTTTCTTTGTGTTGACAAGGAGAAAGATGATGATGGAATTGTCAATGTGTGTGTGGGTGTGTCTAGGAGTGTGAGGTTTTTCCTACCGACTAGCGGGGGTTTTACTCACATAGTTTGTTTCTTTTTCTTCTCTCCTTCTTTGTCTATAGCCTACCATAAGGCGAAGGAGTTTTTTTTTTATTCTTTTTATCTTCGGCTCACCATAAATGGTTCGCTCAACAAGCAAGGGGGGGGGGGGAGCTAAATGTGAAAGTGTTTTTTGAATTCAAACCATTGAACACTAGATGGATATAAAGTATGGATAATTCACATTTGGAGGATAAGAACACGAACTAAGAGCTTAGGGAAGAAGTCAAAAGTAAAAGTACGAGACCAAGAGAAAAGTAAAAAGAGAAAACGCAGACTATAAAAAACAGTAAAAATAGAATGGTCATAACTCCCTCGTTGTTTATCCAAATATCACGTTTAAATATGGATTAGAAAGCTTGTAAAAAGAGCTTTCTATAGCTTTTTAAATCGCTTAATTTGGATATCGGATGAGGGAGATATGACGATTAGAAGGTCGACGTGTCATAGCTAAAAATAGGGAGATAAAAAGCTTCTAAAAATAGCATGAACGTGGATAAGAAGAGGAAGGTTATAAAAGAAGAAGTGATATTAGTGAGGAAGAAGGCGAAGAGTGAAGGCCAAAGAGTGGATGAGGAGTGTTAGGAAGAAGTGTCTTTGTGGAAGAGGAAGTGTCTTAGAAGAGGAAGGTCTTTGGTTTTAGTTCAATGTGGAGTTTGTCTCCTTTGTATTCTCTTGATGTTGGAATATCAGAACATTCTTATTTCTTGCTCGCTTTCTCTATCTTTTTTCTTAGTTTCTTGAGTTATACTCTCTAATCATAATTACCTAGAGCTATATAATATATTATGATTTTCAACTCCATCTAATCGGTTTGGTCAAGCCCTCATATAGTGTATAACTATCTATTATCTTATACACCCTATCACTAACAAACTGCCCCTTCACTCTGGCATGGGATGCCTGGTCAATCTGATCCTCTTCCGACATGCGTCCAGCTTTTCGGAGATCTTCGTCAGCACATACGCTTGATCTTCAACTCACTCCCGGATCTAGTGGTACCTACGCTGGATGTGCTTTGTCTTGGAATGATACGCCACGTTCTTCGCAAGGTGGATGGCACTTTGAATGTCGCAATAGAGCCGGTATTCCTTTTGCCAGATCCCTAGCTCTCTGATGAAGTCCTTCATCCATAGTATTTCCTTGCCGGCTTCCACAGCTGCCATGTACTCAGCTTTCATGGTTGACAGCGCAACTGTCTTCTACAGCCTCGACTGCCACGAAACAGCTCCCCCCGCGTATGTCATGACATATCCGGATGTGGATCGGCTGGTATCCGCATCAGCCGACATATCTAAATCAGTGAAACTGTTGAGTTGGGGTTTACCGGAGCCGAATCAGAGGCACATACTCGAGGTGCCTTTCAAGTACCAGAGTATCCATTTTATTGCGTTCCATTGTTCTTTTCCGGGGCTGGTCATGAACTGACTTACCACTCCGACTACGTATCCAATATACAGTCGAGTACACACCATTGCGTACATCAAGATCCCGACCGCAAAGGCATATGGAATCTTCATCATATCCGCCTTCTCTGCCTTTGTCTTTGGGCTTTGCCTACTGGATAATTTGCAGTTTGCCGGGAGTCTAGATCCGACCGGTTTTGCTTCTAACATGTTAAACCGCTAAAGCACCTTTGTCATGTACTTTTCCTTTGACAGTCACAATTGCTTCTTCGACCAGTCCCAGATGATGTGCATCCTCAGTATCTGTCTTGCTGGACCCAAGTCTTTCATTGAGAAAGTCCGGTTAAGGGCCTTCTTCAGCATCCGTATCTTGACTTGGTCTCGTCCGACGATCAACATGTTGTCCACGTATAGGAGCAATATCAGGAAGTCTCCTACATCAAATTTCTTCACAAACACGGAGTGATCGGCCTGCGACTTGTGGTACGTGCTTCCACCCACACCGAGACCTTGAAAAAAAATCAGAGAAAAAAAAAATCGATTTTGGAGAGTGGGGTGACTGTAGTACAAGTGTCATTTACTACAAGGAGTGGGGGGAACACGTTGTCGTGCCCTTCGGCTCCGGATCGTTGCGTGAGTCGGGTGGGAACCGCCGAGGTTTTTGACTAGGAGGAAGAGGAATACAACTTAAGGCTAGATATGAATAGTGGAAAGAGAAGTAAGATAGCAATATCGTGAATCCCACGAGTTTAGTGTAATTAAAACAATATTTAGATTATAAGAGCATTTAGATGGCAAAATTCGTGAATCCCACGAATATATTCGATTGATCCAACCTTGTATATTAATCAACAACCATATACATATTTTTCTCCTCCTTATATAAAGATGGAGGAGGCTAAGCATGGCTTCATGCTTTTTCACCTAAAGTGCCCATGCACACTAAATGTGCATGTGATGTTTTGTCATTTCCTAAATATAGGGCTCGTGCACGCTAGATGTGCATGAGTCACTTTTAATGTCACGTGTAAATAAAATATTCACACTCTAAAGAATACATGATTTTTACCTTTTAATAAAGGTATGTGTAAATAAAGGTCTTATACGTATTAAATCTATATTTATAACACTAAAGATAAGTTATTACAATGGTAAAGTTGGGGTTTATCTACGTGGAGGTGCATGGTTTGAATCTTGCCCTATGCACGTGATAAATTCTTTTGATATATTATTTATTTATTTATATGTATCTAAATTCGGATATATTATTTTATGGTTTTCACGTAGTGTGTGGAATACACTACGACACTCGCCCCCTCCGAACCCGCACATCCTCCGGTATGTGCCAAAGTTCTCGATTCCCCATATCCGTCTTCACCCAAAGCTTCCTCCGATTCTCCCCTTATGTCGACTATGAGTTGTAATTCACGTTCTTCGCTTCCCGCATCCCCGTGGTCTTCGTCTGATTGCTCCTCGTAGTCGGCCTTGGCTTGGATCACATAGGGTTTGTCGTCGGTCCGCTTCTTGAAAATCTTCACCCGCTTCTCGGCTATAGGCACTCGTAGTATTGTTCCATCCAACTCGGACAGTCGGTACGTTCCGTTGTCGAAGACTTTCCGAACCTCATATGGCCCGAACCACCTTTTCGCGAATTTCCGCATCGTTGTATGTTGATGGTCCAAACTACTGTCATAGACGATCACCCAGTCTCCTTCTTCAATCCTGCTCGGTCGTAGTCGGTGCTTTGTGTCGAACCGGCTTTTGTTCCTTAATCGTGCTTCTTGTTGTCGGCGTATTGCTTCCGCTATGTCTGCCGGTCTTCCCTCTAGTTGTCGTATCCGGACCGCTAGTAGTTCTTCCCGGCTCATCTCTTCCTTCCACGGTAGCACTGTCCATGTTGCGATCGCGGTTTCCGTCGGCATTACCGGTGCTTGTCCGGTCATGAGTTCTGCCGGCATGTAACCGGTTATGGAGCTATGCGTCGTCCGATCCGCCCATAGTGCATATGGAAGCATCTACGGCCAGTCCTTCACCTTTCCATCGCATGCCTTTGCAAGTGCTTTTACGATCGGACTATGTCCTCGTTCGATTTTCCCGTTGGCCTCCGGATTGTATGCCGTTGTCAGCGATAACCGAACTCCGTGTTTGGCGAAGAATCCCCTAGCTTTGTCCGAGTCGAGTTCTCCCCGGTCTGCAATCACTTGTCCTACGCACCCGTACCTGCAAAATACTTCCTCCAAAAGAAATTGACATACAACGGAACATGTTTTCCTCCGAAGCGCTCGACCTTCTACTTGATTCGTGAGATCTTCCCGAGCTAATACCAAGTATTTCTTTTGTCCGATCCCGGTCGGCATGGCCACTATGTCAACCATCCACTTGAAGTTGATTGTCGGTGAGAATGTCGGATGTAACTCATCTCGATGTCGAACCCCGGAGTAGACTTGACATTTCTCGCAGCTTTCCGTAAACTCCGCGATATCTTTGTACATTTTCTTCCACCAATATTTTTGCTTGATCTTCACAAATGTTGCCCATGTTCCTCGGTGTCCAGCCCAATCGGATTCGTGAAACTCGGACATTATCCGGTTTCGTTGCTCTTTTGTCCCGACTACTCGAAGTGGTATACCATCCGGTCTTTTCGGCGCCCTCCATATTAATCCGTTTTCCAAGAAGAACTTTTGGACTTGCCTCTTCTTCCTTCGGATCTCGGCCCTTCTTCCTTTATCGTTTGTCGAGTCCTCGGCCTCTTGTAACATCTTTCCGATCATCAAACTTTCTCCCTCATATTCTTCTTCCCGAAATTCTCGAACTACGTTCACTCGGCATATGTGCTCCGACGCGAAGTAGTCTTCGGAAACTTCTTCATTATCCGATTCGGTTATGTCGTCTCCGAACCGAGCCCTTGATAACATATCCGCTACCGCGTTTTCCTTCCCCGAGATGTGTCGAACCTCCGGATTAAGCGACTTGACATATGCAACCCACCTTAGCATAGCTACATCTGGTATCGTACAACACCGCATCATCCCGAGTATCGGAAGACAATCCGTCTCGATCACCACTTCGGCTCCGATCAAATAATCCCGATCCGATTTTATCGCCGACACGACTCCCCACAGTTCTCTTTTGACTTGTGCATATCCACGTTGCCTTTCGTTGAGAACCTTTGCTCCGAATCGGATCGGATACCGCGAACCATCCGAGTCGGCTTGATTGATGACCCACCCGATACCGGTTGGACTTGTATCAACCGTTACTATGATCGGTCGGTCGTAGCTCGGCTTCTTAAGTGCTTCCGCCCTCCGAAGTGTCTTCTTCAATTTCTTCATGGCTTTGGTGTGTTCCGGTTTCCATTCGAATTTCTTACCTTTCCGCAACAAGCGGTAGAGCGGGTCCGCTATATGTGCATAGTGCGGAATCCATATGTGATAGAATGCACATGCACCGAGAAACCTTCGGACTTCGGATGTTGACTCGCATACTTCCTCCATAGCTTGAATCGCATCGATCTTTGTTGGTGACGGTCTTCGGCCGTAGGGCCCACATAGATGTCCGACCACCAATATTTCTTCTTGCCCGAATGCCGATTTCTCCCCGGAAAGTGTTAGGTGCACATCTTCTAGCTTTCGCAACACTTTCTCACAAGCATGAATATGGTCGACCACGAACTTTCGGCATCCCCGATCATCCATAGTCTCATCTTTTTCTTCTACCGCGCATCCTTTCATCGGAATGTCATCGAGGAACGGCATCGTTATCTCCGGAATGCAGTCTTGAAGCACCTTGTTCATCGCGTTCATCATATGAGCAACCGAGTTTGTCGCTCCTTGTGGTAGTGTGCACATTCGGACTAATCCTATCGGTGTTCGCATGGTTGTGATGTCTCGGCTCTCCACGGCTAGTTGGAATTGGTCATACCCCGAGTATAGGTCTCCGATGGAGTATATCGCACGACCGGCAAAAGCTTCCGCAAATTCGTCCACTACCGGACCGACTCCTGAGTTCCGGATCGTGACCTTATTCACCGGTTGCAAGTCTTGGATAAATCGGAGTGACCCATTCTTCTTCGGAACCGTAAACCATCGATTTGAGTACGGAGCAGTTTATGGCTCTAGAATCCCCATCGCCACCTTCTCTTTGAGCAAGTCAATGATTTTCGGAATATGTGCTCGTGGCACCGGAATCGGCTTCAGGTTCCACGGTACATGGTCAATCGTGAAGATCACCATCGGCTCCACTATTCTCGGATCAACGCACCCTATCTCCCTTGATGTAAATGCAAACGCTTTGCCGTGTTGCTCCAACATCTCGCGAAACCGTTCTTCTTCTTTTTGTAATAGGAACCCACCTCCACCGATCCGAAGTTTCTTCCGGGTCTCATCCGTGAAGGCATGTCCGATATCCACGGTCTTCCGAAGTGTCGGATCTCCCGAGACTTCTTTCCTCTTTTGTTCGCTATCGGCGGGTAGTGGTCCCGCGGCCGGTTTCACCTTCTTCTCCACGGTCTTGTATTTCGTACTTACCATTGCTTCTTCTTTGCGGAGCGTATCCGGCTCCATTTTCGCAATGATCTCGTACATCTCGACCGATTCCACCGGGACTACCCGGTTCCCTTGGCTTTTATCTTCCGCAAGCTCTTCAAGTCGTTGTAGCGTGCTCTCATAGAACACTTCTTCGACTATCCCCACGATTTCTTCATCTTCTTTTATTATTGATGCCGACCGCAACTTATCCTCCACTTGTCGGTATCCTTTCTTCAATCCTCCGGTTACGGTCGTGTACGTAGATGCCCCATCTGGACCGATTCGTACATGTTTTGCTCCGAGAGTTTTCTTCCTGTGTGGGGTATCAGGGCTTCTCGGACTATCACTTCCCCACTCCGCAACAGTCTGCTTTAAAAATCCATTCTCACTTGGGACAAGAGTTCCCTCTTGTTCCTTTCGTGATTTGCCGGCACTGTTAGGAATTGGACGGATTTCCCACCGTTTTGGCTCCGAATTCGCGCAAAAGCCGCACCGCTATCGAGCACCTTCGTCTCCATCCGTGATGCCGTGATAAAGGGTTGGCCGAGGATGACGGAATGTGAAACCTCATCTTGCACGAAGAAATTTTGGTCGATCTCGACATCCCCGATCTTCACCGTCACATCCGGACAAGCCGCAAATAGATCTTCCGTTGCTTTGGTGGCCGCCCGAATCTTCCATCCATGGTTGGTGTTAATAGGCCACTTCCCCTTCCGGTAGAACTCCTTGGACAACAAGTTGATCTCCGATCCGTGATCAATCAATGCTAGCACGGGTTCTTTGATGTTGCCGATTCGGACCGGAGTCTCCGTAGTCGCGCGTGCCCAATGTGGCCTTGTATAGTGGGAGTTCGGAATTTCGTCCTCCGCTTCGGTGTCGTTCATTAAAACGGTGTTCGCATTCACCCTTGGAGCATTTTCCTCCGTACTTTGTCTTTTTCGCTTCACGAGATCCACGAGAAGATCGTGGAACTCCTTCTTTGCTATTCCGAGTAGCTCCCGAAGCGAGAAATCTACCCGGCTATCCAAGATTCTTTCCTCGAACACTCTTTTCAAGTCGGTTTGTTGTTCTATGTCCGAGGCGAGCTTGAATGCCGGAGTCGCCTTTTCTTTTCCCTTACCTCCGGAGTTCCAACTTTCCGGTATCTTCGATGGCCCGGCCGCATCCTCCGTGCGTCGTCGTTTCTCGTCCACATACACCTTATGCAATTGACACAGGGCGTATACGCTATTCTTGTCGACAGGGCACTCCCATCCCGTAGCTTCCCGGACGCCTTCCGCGGTGCTTCGGATCTCGTTGGAGTCGGTTTTCTCGGTGTTTTCTAGAACTTCCGGCCAAAAAGACGTCTTTGCTCTCGATGACTCCCCGACACATATTCCCGCGGTTGTCGCATAGTTGCTTCTTGCCGCCAATTCCTCCTCGAGCACCTTCTTCATGCCGCCTTTCCGGAAGTTCGGTCGGAGTGGCTTCCGAGAGTCCATCGAATGAATCCGGTTTCCCTCGTAGTAGATGAGATCTCGTCGTAGCGCCTCCTTATGCTCGTCGCAATCCCTCCGATCGTGTTCGGCACTATCGCACCATATGCACCGTCGGTCCGTATACTTGGAGCTTGTGGGGCGGTCATCCGACTTCTTCACCATCGCGATCTTCAGATTCTCCATCTCCTTCAATAGTTGCTCCACCGTAGATGCATCAATTCCCTTCTCGGTTGTAGTCTCCCGAGCCCTTGGTTGATGGTCTTCCAATCCGGTTCTCGGTTTCGGAATTGGTTCCGAAACCCTCTTTTCCTCGTTGGCAAGCCATTGCCCCCTCTTCGTGTATCGCGCGACGATATCCCGCACGCTTTCCCATGTTTCGGTGAGGCCACTCTCCGTGGTCGTGTCCTCCAAGAGCACTCCGAGATCTTTCCGGTCCCGGACGTCCACGGCTCGCAAGAACATGATTACCTTGTCCGGTACGAGGATAGCTTGATCTCTCGCGGAAAACCTCCCGTACCGGCTTTCGAATGCCGAAAACACATCAACGACCTTCAATCCCTTGTCCGGCGTCTCCACCCAATCTTCGAATCCCCTTCGCGTCGCCTTGGAGGAATCCTCGATGGCGAACGTCCTCTTTAGCTCTACTTCAAACGCCTCCCATGTCGGATTTTGCTGTCGTAGCCCATGGATGCTTGCTTGAAGCCCGTCGGTCGCCACCCGGTTGAAGGACGTCACTTGCAGTCCTTCCGATATTCCGCACCGTAGCATCTCCGCCTTGTAGTCCCGAAGATACCGCGACACGTCTTTCCCGTTGAATTGCCCGTTTCGTTGCACGAGCCGCTCCACTGATGCCGCTATCTCCGACATCGCGCATTGTTCTTGTAGCATGCGCTCGAACATCATCATCATGTTGCTAGCCTCCGGTTGATTTTCCATCTCCTTGCCACCCGTCTTCACGTCGGGTTCACCAACTGTGTCGTGCCCTTCGGCTCCGGATCGTTGCGTGAGTCGGGTGGGAACCGCCGAGGTTTTTGACTAGGAGGAAGAGGAATACAACTTAAGGCTAGATATGAATAGTGGAAAGAGAAGTAAGATAGCAATATCGTGAATCCCACGAGTTTAGTGTAATTAAAACAATATTTAGATTATAAGAGCATTTAGATGGCAAAATTCATGAATCCCACGAATATATTCGATTGATCCAACCTTGTATATTAATCAACAACCATATACATATTTTTCTCCTCCTTATATAAAGATGGAAGAGGCTAAGCATGGCTTCATGCTTTTTCACCTAAAGTGCCCATGCACACTAAATGTGCATGTGATGTTTTGTCATTTCCTAAATATAGGGCTCGTGCACGCTAGATGTGCATGAGTCACTTTTAATGTCACGTGTAAATAAAATATTCACACTCTAAAGAATACATGATTTTTACCTTTTAATAAAGGTATGTGTAAATAAAGGTCTTATACGTATTAAATCTATATTTATAATAGTAAAGTTAAGTTATTACAATGGTAAAGTTGGGGTTTATCTACGTGGAGGTGCATGGTTTGAATCCTGCCCTATGCACGTGATAAATTCTTTTGATATATTATTTATTTATTTATATGTATCTAAATTCGGATATATTATTTTATGGTTTTCACGTAGTGTGTGGAATACACTACGACAACGTGAGGAGATGTTCTTTGAGTTTTGGGGGCTATTTTCCCCTCACGTCGTTTTTGGCAGTTCCCCTCATAGTCCTCTTCCTCTATCCCTCTGAGCTCTTCATCTCAGACATCCATGTCACGTTTCTACTTTTCCTCCAATCTAAGAGTTTTGTTAGGGTTTAGGGAGCAAATCTCAAACATCCATGTCAGGTTGGAGCTTTTGAGTTGAGGATTTCTGGTTTTTTTAGGGTTTCTGTTTTTGTTAAGGTTTAGGTTGAGGAACATAGACTGTTTTTAGGCCTCTTATAACAACCAATAGTGACTTCTTCGACAACGACTTTCTTACTTCCACCGATTGCAGTTTATGTCGTGGTGATTTGGGGCTTTTTCCATCGATGCGAGGATCCTTCCACCGAATCCAGGCGGCATATCACAAAGATTCAAGGGGCCCTCCACCATTGGAGGTTCCTTCCACTAAATCAAGGCGGCATATCACAAAGATTCAAGGCGCCCACCACCATTGGAGGTTTCTTCCAGCAAATCGAGGCGGCATATCACACAAAATCAACACTCCCGCCACCATTGGAGGTTCCTTCCATCCATTTTTTTATTTTTAGGACTAAAATATTTCATTTCTTCATTTTTCAGTACTAAATTTTTAGATTTTACAATTGTCAAATTTGTAAATCGTGCTTCCACCATTGGATGTTCCTTCCAGCAAATCGAGACGGCATATCACACAGAATCAACGCTCCTGCCACCATTGGAGGTTCCTTCCATCCATTTTTTTACTTTCAGGACTAAAATTTTTCATTTCTTCATTTTTCAGTACTAAATTTTTAGATTTTACAATTGTCATATTTGATCCGTAATTCTAATGTTCGAAACGAATTATTTCTCACTTTGTAGGCCACATTTAAAAACATTTGACTGTGTTTTCTTAGTGTAGTCTATATAACATTAACTACTCTCGCTGGACACTTAATTTTTTTGGATAAATCTAGTGACCAAATGGGGGTCCCCAATGAGAGTGAGTTGTCAAGTAACTCATGTATATCTGAAAGGACCAAGAGACGAGTGGTTCTTCACATAGTCCGTTATTTGGTAGAAATAACGAAGAGATTTAGTGAAGAGGATCGTAGGGATATTATATGTAGAGTGTTACACCATCAACGTTTGAATGAAGACATGGAGAGAATAAAATTTAGGGACCAATGTGTTTTAGAAGAGATTGTAGAGTCTATGAAGTCATCCCTAGACTTAGTGAAAGGTGTAGAGAGCATAAACAAACTTGCTGCAAAGAGGGCATCCCTACACATGGTTGTGAATGGTGCGAGAGAAAAAAAATATAGTGATACTAAAGTTGCCTTAGCCCTGGGTATTCCAAGAAGGAACTTGAGGAAACATCGTCGAAATATACACTCAAGCCAATTCAAGTGGCTGGGGTTGGGACGTAGACGACGATGCGATGCCTTATCTCAAGAGATTATTGAGAAAGTGGATTCATTTTGGGCCAAAAAAATGCGTGTCTCACCAAATAAGACGGATGTGTGTAGACAACGAATAAGTCAGGGTAAGTACCAGATTCACCCTAGACACTTCTTGGAGATGACAGAAGTATTCCATTTTTTTATATCAATTCACATTCCATAAATTTGTGTTTTGACCAAGTGTATATTAATGTTTGCTATATATATTGGTTGATGTAGGCTGAATTGTACATGAACTTAAAGACCAACATCCAAGCTTGACTGTTGGATTCCGCAAGTTGCAAGGTTTGAAACCATTTTATGTTAGAAAAGTAAATGAGAGGAATACATGTTGTTGTGTGTACCACGTGAAGATGGACATGTTAAGGCTAGGAGTGAATGCAATGCGTACTGATTCTAAGGGTATACAAGGGGAATTATGTGTCTACACTTGTGAGGTTTGTAGACCAAATGGGGAGGATAATAGGTGTAATGCACGAAACATGACTTATGCATCCGTTTCTGAGCTATGGAGGTCATGTGTTTGTGAAAAAGAACCATCATGTGAGTGGCATCGTCGTACATGTCTATTAAGAACATGTAAGGTTTGTCCACTACCATTATTTTGTAGACAGGAGTTTGATTTGGGAAACAGTCACATCATGAAATGGAAATATTTAGAGTATGTGACTGAAAATATTGGTAAGGGACTTGTAACTAAGCATATCAAGGAAGTATATAGGAGACATGTGCTGCTACCCTTGTCTCATAATTTAAGAAACAACTTGGGGAGTTCATTCCACATAACTTCCGGAGTTATTGGCAAAATTCACAGTTCAAGGAATGTATTAATAACTTACCAACGGGTGTCATCGTATCCGTTATTGACTTTGCAGAAAACTATACATTTAAAGTTCAAAATGAGGTTCAATCAATGCATTGGTACAATGATCAATGTACAATACTTGCACATATTTGCTATTGGAGGCAAGACAGTGAGTTACATAAGAAATCAATATTTTACATTTCAGATGGTAAAAAGCATGATACACTATTTGTTCAACATTGTTTTAAGCTTCACCATGCAGATTTATTGTCTCTAGGGTTAACCTTTAACTGTCATTGGGTTTGGTCTGATGGTGCTGCCTCGCAGTTTACGGTGGCACGATCGTTCTACTTTATCGCCAGGTAATTTTTAATCCATATGTTTAGTACTTATCATGCAATGTGTAAGGAAGTAATTCTTGTGTTAGTGCATGCATACTAATTATGTTTGTAATTATTCACACACAGTACTATTCACATGGATGCATACTAATTATGTTTGTAACTATTCGAACACAACACTATTCACATGGATGCATGCATACTAATTTTGTTTGTAACTAAGTTAACTATTCTTGATTGATCAAATAGTACTATCCTGTGACGTGAATATGTACTATGTACTATGTTGTCCATAGACACATAGTACTATGTTGTGTGTTGCATCTGTACTAAATCAGTATTTACAGAAGGATGTAAAGTACTCGTCTTGTACTCATAATATTGTCCGTCCTTAAGAGAATTGTACTAATTATCTTTTAATCCATGTTGAGAGTTTTCCATGGACATTGTATTGTATTGTGTGTTGTATCTGTACTAAATCAGTAATTATCGAAGGATGTAAAGTACATGTCTTTTACTCATAGTACTGTCCTAGATTGAAGAGTTTGTACTAATTATCTATTAATCAATGTTGAGTGTTCTCCATGAACACACTGTATTGTACTTGGTGTTGTATCTATACTAAATCAGTAATTATCGGAAGATGTAAAGTACATATCTTGTACTCATAGTACCGTCTTATATTGAAGAGTTCGTACTAATTATCTATTAATCCATGCTGAGTTTTCTCCATGAACACATTGTATTGTACTATGTGTGGTATCTATACTAAATCAGTGTTTATTGGGGGATGTAAAGTACATGTGTTGTAGTACTAATTATCTTCTAAGGAGGGTTGTGTTCTCCGTGGACACATTGTACTGTATTGTGTATTGTATCTATACTAAATCAGTATTAATGAATGTAAAGTACTCGTCGTCAACAAAATAGTACTATTCGATATTGAAGAGTTTGTATTATTTATCTGTTAATTCATGTAGACTGCTTTCCATGAATTCATTGTACTATGCTTTTGTGTTGTATTCATACTAAATTAGTATTAATGGATGCCAAGTTCACATGGTTGACAACATAGTACTATTTATCTTTTAATAAGTGTAGAGTGTTCTCAATGGATACGTTGTGCTATGCTTTGTTTTGTATTTGTACTAAATCAGTATTAATGGATGTGTAATACTCTCGATTGACAACATAGTACTAATTTTGTTGGAAACCTGAGATACAAAAGCAGGTATTTCTCCTTATTCAACATTCGTATGCAATGGAACTACTTCGGGTCTGGACATGGAAAAGGAGAGCATGATGGCGCGGGGGCTGTGATCAAACGTGCCCTTACAAGTGAGCAGTTGGATAATAATGGTGCTAAGTTACAAAATGCACATGATGTTGTGCAGTGGCTAATATGGAAGATGTCAAATGATGGTAATAACAGATTGTTTGTTGAAGTTCGCGCTGATGAGGTTGATAGAAGTAAATCATATGGTTGTAAAACTGTGAAAGGCACACGCAGCACCCATTGTGTATTAGGGTTTAGCCGCAAGGACACAACACAATTGTTACTCCGTACTTTATCATGCTTTTGTTCCATGTGTATAGATGAAGCTTGGGATAAATGCATCAACCTATCAATCATCAAGCCCTAGAAGCTGCAAAAGCTTGAGCCTGAACGATATGATGATATTGAAGAGGATGCACATTCAAACGATATTGTATACTACAACCAACATCAAGACTAAGTGGCGGTTTTATTGGAAGTTGGAGATCATTTTGCAGTGCTCAAATCTCCTCAGAATGAAGATTTAGAAGACAACTACATTGTGGTGTGCAAGCAAGGCAAGACATTATTGAAAGAAGTGGTGAGGGATGGCTGGGGCAACAATTTCAACCTTGGTGAGTTTGTCGTTTATGGAAACTATTATGCAAAGTTGCCGCAGTGCAAGAACACATGCATTACTAAAAGAAGCATTGATCGCAATAATCTACGTTGATGCCATTCTTGCGATCAAATTCAATATGACTCAAGCAAAGCACAAGGTTAAGGGATACAACATTGTTTACAAGGTCCCCCAAGAGGTTCATGAGCACATATTAGGGGAGGTCTCTCTATTTAATGCTTGAAAGTCACCCTATCAATACATTGTAGCAGAAAACTGAAAAACATCCATTTGTAGTTCACTATTTGATGTATTGATATATATTAATTTTGATGATTGACAAATGAATTGATATATTTCGTCTTTCTTCTATTATGTATTATGAATCGATATATTTGATGTATTGAGACTATTTTTTGAGCTTGTATTGTAAGTGTTTATGGTAATTATAGAGTTGCTTGTTTCCATGGTTTAAGGTGTGAAGTCTTCATTACTTTTGCATTGTCAGTGTTTATGGTAATTATAGAGTTGCTTGTTTCTATGGTTTAAGGTGGGAAGTCTTGAATACTTAGTAGCCTAAATATGGCCCAAACTTATTGAACTATCAAGTCTCTATTGTTTGCACTCAAGTCATTATTCAACTCTAACCATGTGCACTCAAGGAGACCATACTTCGCAAGTATCAATATACATATTAGTACTAACGCAAGTATCAACATACATATTAGTTTAGTACTAATGTCAATTGCAATTATGTCAATTGCAAGTATTAAGTAATACATAGCAGTCTCCCAATGTCAATTGCAAGCATTAAGTAATACATAGTAGTCTCCCAAAGTATCTCAGTTAGACAGATACATACATCTGATGTAAAGTTCGGTTGCATGACAGTATATACCAGTCTTCTAAATCTTCATTTGGTATAACGAACTGTATATAACATCTCAGTTAACAATATAAAATTTTATTTGTAATCAACACAATCATGGCTGCATGGGAGTGTACCTGGGAGTGTGATAAATTCGTACCTCCCTCACCAAAGATCATTTCAGAATTAGCAATATAGAAATTTAGATTACACTACAACACTAGATGAGTGATCTGATCTTCACAGCATTTCAGAGTTAACAATAGAATACATTTTCATTCTCTGCAATTGGCAATATAGAATTTCACACTGGTATAACTACTGGATTTTGGTATACCAAATAGTTCAATTTTAGACATCACTAACAGTTCAGCTAAAGTTCAAGTACAATTGAAAGATAATCGAAAGACACTGGTATAACTATTTCAGATAAATGAGACAGTATTTTGGTATACCAAATAGTTCAATTTCAGACATCACTAACAGTTCAACTAAAGTTCAAGTACAATCGAAAGACTATCAGGCACTAGAGGGCAATTTGGCTGATCTTGTAATGCGCTTGTTGTTGGTGCCAGTTTTTTCTGATTTTACATTCTTCTTTATCTTAAAGCCTTTAGGTATCAACTGACTAAGTGGCACTTCATCATCAGAGGCATCAGAGACAGGCGTGGATGCACGGGCACCTTGTACTAGTGGCAAGCTTGAGAGAGTAACTGTGTTTTCTGTAACTGCAATGCTTGTACACACATCCACAAAGGTACTATCGATAGAAAAATTATCACTCATCTCCTGAACGTGGGTTGTTTTAGTACTCATGTTGTTGCTAGTATGCTCAGTCTTAGTACAATTAGGCTCCTGTATGTGGGCTACAACAATACTCCTAGCGAACTCTTGGCTGGTGATAGTCACCTCATTCTTAAGACCCCTGTGCTCTCCTTCTTGGGTCAACTCCTCCTGTACGGTGGTTGTCACCTCATTCTTAAGAGAATCGTGCTCCCCTTCTTGGGTGGTCTTTATTGCCTGGTCCTCATGGGTGATGCTAGTAGGCTCCCCTTCATTTGTAACGATGTTCTTTCCACAATACTCATGGGATTCTTTAGACACTACTAGCACATTCTCAGTACAATCAGGCTCCTCTTCAGTACTAGCAATGTTCTTTCCACACTCCTCATTCTCATGGGAATCTTTAGACACTACAGATACATTCTCAGTACAATCAGTCTTCTCTTCAGTACTTGCCATATTCTTTCCACACTCCTCATGGGCTTCTTTAGACAAATTGTTGTTTGTACATGCCAGCTGCTCTTCAAATATGAATGCTTCGTTTTTCTCATAGTCCTCATGTGTGGAAGATGTGCTTCCAGAGTCTGCCTCCGTGCAAAGGTTAATCCCAGAATCTAACTCTACACTTGTGCTCCATATAGTTTCGGATTCATTTGATTGCAATTGGGAATCAGACTGCTCTTGTAAACCTAAATAATGGGATTCTAAAGAATATTAGTATCAACTCACATACTCAACATACCAACAACAATGAACATAGGGTTAAGAGCCACATTTTTACCTATTGTTACATCGTCATACTGTACAGTCGTAGATACCCCATTTGCAAGTGGTAGGCTCGATCATCTTCTCCACAACATCTAAGTGCTCAACAGGGTTGTTATGATCTATAGAATGCACCAAAAGCAACACTATCATAGGGTTGTTATGATCTAAATCATTGTTTTCAAAAACCGGCTTTTGACGGGTACTTGGGAGTGGGATAAATTCGTCTTCACGATCAGGTTTTGGACTCGTATCTCCCTCACCAAAGATCATTTCGTCATCAGCTAGTAACACAAGTACATGGTATTAGACAATGCATTAGGTTGACAACTCTCGAGACAGGTGAGAACATATATGACTCACCATTACATTCAACTTTGCCTTTCTTGCCCTTTCCATACAACATTCTTGCAGCATTCCTCTTCTTAGTTGGCTCTATTTCTAAAGAAATTAGGCATTCAACACTTTCTCAAATGAGAATTAAGATATGCTGGCAAAATTTGTGTTACCTGGATTGTTTTGATGTTGACCGGAGCTTGGGGCAGACAACCTCTTCGAGTAGAAATTTGCAAACAGTTGACGTCGTCTTATTTGTCAAGGCCCATCCTTCTACTTGCTTTGTCAAGTCTTCTCTTGCTAGAGCTAAGTACTTCCTTTGTCCCACTCCCATTGGCATTGAGACCAGATCCACCATCCATTTGAAGTGTATGGTGAGCGGGTATGTCGGTCGTAGCTCATCACGATGACGTATATTCGAATGTCTTTGGCAAGTTTCGCATGTGGACACAAAATGGAGTACATCTTTGTACATGCTTGGCCACCAGTACTTCTCCATCAACTTTTCGAATGTCACCCATGTTCCTCTATGACCTACCCAAGGACTCTCGTGGAATTTGGTCATCAACGTCACTTGCTCTGCTTTCTTTACCACCACTCGACGTGGCATTCATGTCCTTCTTTTTGGGTTTCGCTAAAGGAATCCTCCCCTCAAGAAGTATTGGTAGGCTTTCTTCCAAATTCGTAGAGCCTCCTCCTTCGTCAATGAAGCATCCGTCATCATTGTTCTTAAGAATCTGTCGATCAGTAACCACTCTCCTTCGTACTCGTCCTCGTTGAAGGCGTGGAGGGTTAGCGTGTCCTTGTCTTCCACTGATAGTCAGGCCATCTTGAAGAAGTCAAGGGTGACGTCTTCATCTTCCGAAACCATGTCACTTTCATTCTCAAATCTTGCCCTCGACAGCATGTCAGCCATGGCGTTCTTCTTCCCTGCAATATCGTGAATCTCTTGGTTTAAAAACTTGATATAGGCGATCCACCTTAGCATAGCTAGATCTGGTATCGCACATCCTAAGATCATCCCAAGGATTGGAAGACAATCTGTCTCAATAATTACTTCCGACCCGATCAGGTAGTCTTTGTCCGTCTTCACTGCCGACACAATACCCCAAAGTTCCCGCTTGACTTGGGCGTATCTTTGTTGTCGTTCGCTGAGAACCTTTGCTCCAAACCGGATGACATACCACGCATTATCTTCTCCTTCTTGGTTGATGACCCACCCGATTCCGGTTGGGCGCATATCTACAGTCACATAAATCAGCTTCCCTTCGGTATAGTCGGCCTTTCTTAGTACTGGAGCTTCAAGAAGTAGTTTCTTCAATCTTCGCATCACGTTTGTGTGCTCGTCTCGCCATTCGAACTTCAATCTTTTCATTAGCAATCCATATAAAGGCTCGACGACGTGAGCGTAGTGCGGAATCTACATATGATAAAATGTGCATGCCCCAAAGAACCTTCAAACCTCCGTTTGGTTTACACATTCTTCTTTCATATCCTAGATCGCATTCACCTTGGATGGTGAAGGCTTCCAGCCGTATGCTCTGCACAAGTGACCTACCACCAAGATCTCTGGTTGCCCGAATGCGGATTTTTCTCCCGAAAATGTCAAATTCGCATCTTCGAGCCTTTGGAGCACCTTCTCACAATCTTCTATATGATCCGTGACAAACTTTCTACACCCTTCCTTATCTTTCGATTCATCTTTCTCCTCATCCAAACATCCTTTTATCGGAGAATGGCATCGTGATGTCCAGGATGAAATCCTTCAAGACCTTATTCATGGCATTCACCATATGAGCCACCGAGTTCGTTGCACCATGAGGTAAGGTACACATCCGCACGAGCCCGATCGGAGTCCTCATGGTTGTAATGTCACGATTGTCAATCGCCAACTGGAATTGGTCGTATCCAGAGTAGAGATCGCCAATGGAGTAGATGGACCGCCCCGCAAATGCTTCGGCAAATTCGTCCACGCTCAGACCGATTCCAACATTTCGAATTGTCACCTTGTTGACGGGTTGAAGATCTTGGATGAATCGCAATGATCCATTCTTCTTTGGCACCGTGAACCACCTATTAGAATAAGGAGCATTCGACGGTTCCAGAATTCCCATATTCACCTTCTCCTTTAAGAGCTCGATCAGCTTCGATAGGTGTGCTCTCGGAATCGATATCGGTTTCAAATTCCAAGGCACATGTGGCACCGTGAAGATCACCATCGGCTCTATTGTCCTTGGATTAGCACATCCGATTTCTTGTGGGAAAAATGTGAAAGCCTTCCCATGTCTCTCAAGCATGTTGCGAAACATTCGCTCCTCTTCAGGGAGGAGGAAATCCTCCCTTCCAACTCGTAGCTTTCCTTTCGTCTCTTCGGTGAAGACATGACCTATTGTCTTTCGATCTCTTAAGCTTGGATCGTTAGCGACTTCCTTCATCTTTTGTCAACTATCTTCCGGTAGCGGAACCGCAACTGGCTTGATCTTCCTATCCACCGTTTTACATTTTGTGTTGATGTCAGCTTCCTTCATCAAGATGCTTCGATGATAGCGTACATGTTGACGGAGTTAACCAAAATTACGTGTTGGTCGTGAAGATAGCTCAAGTCCACAACTTCCTCGATTTCGCCGATGGTGTCATTAAATGAGGCTTCTTCCATAATATGAGTCACGAACTCTTCTTCTTCTATTATGTTATCTTTTTTCAGCATCTTCTTGAAGTCTTGTATCCGACGCTTGTCCTTTTTGTTGGGTAGTACTAGTTTACATGCGCCACTAGGTGTGACACATGTTGCTTCTCCTTGCAATCCACGCGCTCTATTTTCTTGTGGGGACGTGATTGCTCGTACTATTTGTGCCCCATGCTTCAATAGTCTGCTCTAAAAATCCAAAGCAACTTCTCCGAGACAATCCCGATTCCTTTCATGGTTGACACGTACAGTCAAGAATTGTACGGCCTTCTTCCCATCAAGACACCTAACTTGAGCAAATGCCGCACCATTGTCGAACACTTTGGTTTCCATCCGTGATGATGTTATGTACAGTTGCCCAAGAATGATGGGATGGGATACCGAGTCTTGAACAAAAAAAGGTTGATCTATCTCAACATTGCCAATCGTGATGGGGATGTTAGGACATGCCCCATACAAGTCTTTGGTAGCTTTCATAGCAGCATGGATCTTCCACCCATGATTCGTATTTATGGGCCATCTTCCCTTCTTATAGACCTTAGTTGACATAAGGTTGATTTCGGACCCATGGTCTATTAACGCTACGACTATCTCTTTTCTATCCCCCAACTTTATTAGCGTCTCCATTGTTGCTCACGCCCAATGAGGCCAAGTATAGTGGCTGACCACCATATCTTCCTCTTCTTCTTCGTCTGACTGTTGCCTTTTCCTCTTTACGAGGTCCACAATCGTATCATGGAACTCCTTCTTCGTAAAGCCAAGCAATTCCCTCAAGGACAAGCTCACGTGGCTATCAAGAACACGTTCCTCGAGAATCTTCTTTAATTTTGTCGTTTGTTCTATGTCCGACTTTAGTTTATAGGTTCTTGCCTTCCAAGCAGGGTCTTCGACACCAACCTTCACGGGTCGAACCGTTTCTTCGACTCATTTGCTTGACTCCCCTTTTCGGCTAGAGTCTCCTTCCTCCATTTGTAACACTCGACTCGTTTCTGCATCTTCTTTCTTTTTCACATTCCTTGTTTCATGACTTTTTTATGGGCCTTGCTCTTCTATTCTTTTTCTCTTTTCTTCGATGAACACCTCATGGTTGTCGCACATCACTTCCGCGAGTATGGTGTTGTCATCCATCGGATCCGACCAACCGGTGATACTTTGTACACTTCGGTCCGCAAGCTCTACCTCGTTCGAAGTGACTTTTCCCTTCTTCTCATACTCGAGAACGGTGTCGTAGTGTAATTCGCACACTACAGGAAAAATTACATTTTTGGTCTCTCCGGATAGGACATGGAGTACCCGGTGAGAACCGGAAGGACCAAAACCGGTAAGGAGAGCCGGATGAAGAAGGCTGGTGAGAGTCGGTGAGAAACGGACGAAGAGATCGGTAAGGAGGTCCCGGTAAGAACCGTTGTCGTGTGAATCTTCACACACTATGTAAAAAAATAATGAAATAATTATTATAGATTAGATTAGTAGCTTACTATAGAAAGATGGATATACTCAAGAGCTTCCAAACGTATTTTACTATATGCAAAATGGAGAAATACATATCAAGTTATGTGAAAATAAAGTTTGAGAACATAGGAAAATTAGAACTATCCCACATAGATAAGAAACTTAAGGCCCTGGCTATATAAGCACCTTGAGCTCCCTCATTCTTCATTTGTGCTAAGAGCACTTTGGCCACCTTGTCTTGATGGATGATGGTGGCCAAATTCCCTAAATCCAGAAACCGGCCGGTAAACAAATCTGGAAACCGGCTGGTAAGCAAATCCGGAAACTGGCCGGTATGCAAACCGGAAATCGGTTGGTATGCAAAACTGGAACCGGAACCGGCAAGGAAACCGGAACCGGTCGGCAAGCAAAACTGGAACTAGAACCGGCAAGCAAACCGGAATCGGCCGGCAAGCAAAATGGAACCGGCCGGCGAGGGATTCGGCGATCGGGCGGAACCGGCGATCGTAGGAGGTTGGACGCAAATCGAACGGATAAAAGGATCATGTGGCTATTTAAAGAAAGGTAAAAGAGACTAAAGTAAAGGTCAAGTGGACGGTCACAAGCAACTAAAGATAAAGCCATGCAACTAAAAATAGATTCAACGAAAAGAAAAGTTATGCAACTAAAAGTAGAGGCCAAGCAACAAAAAGTGGAGGCATATGATCAACGAGGAACTCCATATATAATTCCATTTTTTTTCCGATACTGATATGCTCTCTCCATATTATATTGTTCTTCTTTTCCTTCGGAGCTCTCTTATCTTATCGAAGCTAAGAACCCTAAATTTCCTTATGGAAGTCATAAACCCTAATTTCCTAATCAAAGCCATATAACTCAAAAACCCTAATTTTTGAATTGAAGCTAAAAAACCTAATATTCTAATTAAATCCATATTTCATTTCTTCTAATCTATTACTCTAGTCATCTCCATTAACAAATTTTTGTAATCCCAATCTTGGGATTAATTGTAATCTTTCTTTCCCTTTATTAATGAAATTTGTGAATCTTTATCATTTTGTATTAATTGTTTAATATAATCATACGAATCTGATATCTTCCGGTCGGAGGCCCCGGGGTCCTGCCTCAAAGTTCACGTATCCTCGTCGTATTTCCCCGACATCTTTGGTATTCGCCCCCACCAAACCTGCACATCCACCGGTATGTGCCAATTTTGGTGAAGATTCATTTTTGTTTACTATACTTTTTCATCGATGCTTAAGACTGAATCGTCAAAAGCTTCGAATCCAATTTCTATTCTATCTCTTCTCTTGAAGATCTTGATTCTTTTACCGGCAATTGGCAAGGCAAGTGGTGTACCATCCAGTTCTACTAAATGATATGTTGCATTATCTTCCACTTTCTTCACCACATATGGCCCAAATCATCGTTGTGAGAGTTTTCGAGCCGTACTATGTTAGTTATCTAGGCTGCTATCATAGACTAGCACCCAATCTCCTTCAACGATTTTCCTCGGCCGAAGTCGATGTCGTTTATCGAAGTCTTTCTTGTTCTTTAGCCTTGCATTCTTTAGCCGCGCTTTAGCCAACTATATATCTTCCAAATTCCGCTCTAATTGTCAAATCCTCAATGCTAGAAGATCTTCTCTACTTATCTCATCTTGCTATGGCAATGCAAACCATGAAATAATACTTTGTTCTACAGGCATTATTGGCTTTTGTCCGAATATGAGCTCTGCCGGCATGTATCCCGTCACCGTGCTATGAGTAGTCCTATCAGCCCATAGTGCAAATGGCAATAGACGCGGCCATTCTCCTATTTTCCCATGGCAAGCTTTCACTGGAGCCTTCACAATCGGTCCATGTCCACGTTCCACCTTCCCATTTGCTTCCGGATTATACGCCATGGTAAGAGATAATTTGATTCCCATCCTCGAGAAGAATTCTCTAGCTTCATTGGCGTCCAACTCGCCTCTATCAGCCACTATCTTGCCGACGCATCCATATTTGCAAATAACATCTTCAAGAAGGAATCAGCATACCGATGATGTCTCCTTAGTTCTTAATGTTCGCCCTTCAACTTGATTGGTAAGATCCTCTCTCGCGAGCACAAGATACTTCATCTGCCATCGTCCCATTGGCATCATCACTATGTCCACCATCCACTTGTAATGCATAGCCAATGGGTAAGTCGGATGAAGTCCATCTCGATGGCAAATATTCGAAAACATTTGACATTCCTTACATGTTTCCACATAAGCTGCTACATCTTTGTAGATGCCCGGCCACCAATATTTCTCCTTAAGCTTCGCAAACGTAGCCCATATTCCTCGATGGCCTGCAAAAACACTATCATGAAATTCGAACATTAGTTTTTGTTGGTCTTCTAGCTTGCAGACAACTCTCATCGGAGTCCCATTCTTCTTTTTTGCATGCCTCCAAAGAGCTCCATCCTTAAGGAAATACTTGTATGCCTTCTTCTGAATTCGATGGAAGCCTTCCGTCGACCATGATTCATCTTTTTGGAGAGAACTCAAGTATTTCCCGATCTCCACGAATTCGCCTTCGTAGTCCTCTTCTATGAAAGTAGTCAACACCCAAGCATAGGAACTTGCAAAGAAATCCAAGCCAACATCATCTTCATCAGAATGTCGATCTTCTTCTCCGTCGTATCTCGCTCGTGATAGCATGTCTACAACGACATTACGCTTCCCAGCTACATGACGGATCTCCGGGTTGAGTGATTTGATATATGCAATCCAACGCAACATGGCAATATCCGGTGTATTACAACTAGATATCATACCCAAAATTGGTAGGCAATCTGTCTCAATTATGACTTCTCCTCCAATAAGGTAATCACGATCAGATTTGATTGCCGAGATGATCCCCCATAGCTCCCTCTTCACTTGGGCATACCTTCTTTGCCTGTCACTTAACACTTTCGCGCCAAACCGAATTGCATATCGGTTGCAATCTTCATCTTCTTGGTTGATAACCCATCCAATTCCGATTGGACTAGTATCCACAGTCACGAAAATGGGCTTGCCGTATGAATAGTCCGCTTTCCGTAATGCAGGTGCCTCCATCAATAATTTCTTCACCCTTCGGATGGCGATTGTATGCTCGCTCGTCCATTTGAACATCCGCTTCTTCTTTAGTAGACCATATAATGGCTCAGCAATGTGGGCGTAGTGTGGAATCCAAATATGATAAAACGCACATGCTCCAAGGAACCTTCGAACCTCTGTTTGGGTTACACATTCTTCTTTCATGTCTTGGATTGCTTTCACCTTGGATGGCGAAGGCTTCCGACCGTATGCTCCACAAAAGTGACCTACCACCAGGATCTCCGGTTGCCCGAATGCGAATTTTTCTCCCAAAAATGTCAAATTCGCATCTTCGAGCCTTTGGAACACCTTCTCGCAATCTTTCATATGATCCATGACAAACTTTCTACATCCATCCTTATCTTTTGATTCATCCTTCTCTTCATCCGAACATCCTTTTATCGGAATATCATCTAAGAATGGCATCGTGATCTCTGGGATGCAATCCTTCAAGACCTTGTTCATAGCATTCACCATATAAGCCACCGAGTTTGTTGCGCCTTGAGGTAAGGTACACATCCGCACCAACCCGATTGGAGTTCTCATGGTTGTAATGTCACGACTGTCGACCGCCAATTGGAATTGATCGTAGCCAGAGTAGAGATCGCCGATGGAGTAGATGGACCGGCCCGCAAACGCCTCAGCAAATTCATCCACACTCGGACCGATTCCAGCATTCCGAATTGTCACCTTGTTGACGGGTTGAAGATCTTGAATGAATCGCAACGATCCATTCTTCTTTGGCACCGTGAACCACCTATTAGAATAAGGAGCATTCGACGGTTCTAGAATTCCCATCCCCACCTTCTCCTTTAAGAGCTCGATCAACTTCGGTAGGTGTGCTCTCTGAACCGGTATCGGTTTCAAATTCCAAGGCACATGCGGCACCGTGAAGATCACCATCGGTTCTACCGTCCTTGGATTAGCACACCCGATTTCTTGTGGGAAAAACGCGAAAGCCTTCCCATGTCTTTCAAGCATTCCACGAAACATTCGCTCCTCTTCACGGAGGAGGAAATCCTCCCTTCCAACTCGTAGCTTTCCCTTCGTCTCTTCAGTGAAGATGTGACCAATTGTATTTGGGTTCCTTAAGCTTGGATCTTTTGCAACTTCCTTCATCTTTTGCCAACTATCTTCCGGTAGCGGAACTGCAACTGGCTTGATCTTCCTATCCACGGTTTTATATTTTGTGTTGACTTCGGCTTCCTCTATCAAGATGCCTCGATGATATTCATCGATGATAGTATACATGTTGACAGAGTTAACCGAAATCACATGTTGATGGTGAGGATAGCTCAAATCCACGACTTCCTCGATTTCGCCGATAGTGTCGTTAAATGAGGCTTCCTCCAGAATATATGACACGAATTCTTCTTCTTCGATTATGCTTTCTTCTTTCAGCACCTCCTCGAAGTCTTGTATCTGACACTTTTCCTTCTTGTCGAGTAGTCTAAGTTTGCATGCGCCGCCAGGTGTGACGCATGTTGCTTCTCCTTGCAATCCACGCACTTTGCTTCCTTGTGGGGACTTATGATTTCTCGGACTATTTGTGCCCCATGCTTCAATAGTCCGCTTTAAAAATCCGAGGATTCGCCTCCAAGGCTATCTCGGTTCCTTTCATGATTAGCTCGCACCGTCAGGAATTGAACAGATCTTTTACTATCAAGACTCTTGACGCGCGCGAAGGCTGCTCCATTATCGAACACCTTGGTCTCCATCCGGGACGATGTTATATATGGTTGTCCTAGGATGACGGGATGTGAAGCCGAGTCTTGCACGAAGAAGTGTTGATCAATCTCTACATCCTCGATCGTGACTTTAACGTTGGGGCAAGCTCCGTACAAGTCCTCCGTAGCCTTCGTCGCCGCTCGAATCTTCCATCCGTGGTTTGTATTAATCGGCCATCTTCCTTTCTTGTAGAACTCGGTCGACATGAGGTTGATCTCTGAGCCATGGTCAATCAAAGCGACCACGGTCTCTTTCTTCTCCCCGATCTTCACCGGTGTCTCCGTTGTCGCTCTTGCCCAATGAGGCCGCGAGTAATGGCTATCCGCCACCACTTCTTCTTCCTCCTCCTCTTCTGATCTTGCCATGGTTATGGCACTTGTTTTCACCTCCTCTTCATCAGATTGTTGCTGCTTCCTTTTAATAAGGTCCACGATAGTATCATGGAACTCCTTCGTGATCCCAAGTAGCTCTCTCAAGGTAAGGTCGACATGACTATCTAAAACCTTCTCCTCAAGGACCTTCCGCAAGTTAGTTGTTTGTTCTATGTCCGACCTTAGCTTGTAAGTCGGTGCCGCTCGTTCTTTTCCTTTCTTTGTTGATTCTTCGACTTCCATCCGAGCAGGTTGGCTCGATCCACTGGCTTCATGTTTGTTTCACCAATCTCTTTTCTTGGGATAGGTTGGGGTGGCCCTTCTTTCCCTCCGTTCCTCATGTTAGGTCGCTTTGATGTGCCATCTTCTTCACCAGTTCTCTTCCTCTTCTCTTCGACAAGGGCTTCATAGGTGTCACACACAACCTCCGCAAAGCTTGTGTTTTCGTCGATTGGATCTGACCATCCGGTTGCTCGTCGCACGTTTCGGTCAGCAAGTTTTAGATCCTCTGAATTGATTTTGCCTTTTTCTTCGCACTCGAAGACCGTTGGCCAAAACCCAGCTCCTGGCTTGATCATTTTAAGATTCTCTTTTCCAACTCGTATCCCAACCGAAGCGACATAGTGCATAGCCTCCACATGCCTTGCATCTTCTTCTTCTACAATCTTTTTCAGCCCACCTCTTCCGAAGTTCACTCGTAGTGGCTTCCGGGTCTCGCTCGAGTGAATCATGTTGCCGTCCAAATAGATGACATTCTTGCGGATCGCATCTTGCATGTCAGCACATTCCCTTCGTGAGTGTTCAAAGCTATCGCACCACACACATCTATACGCTTCTTTTCCCTTGGGCCCGCGTCGACCTAAGTTGGCTAGCAATACCGCTTCAAACTTCTTGGAGAGCTCTTCGATTATAGACTCCTCCATTGCTTTCTTGTTGAAATTGTTGATCGGCTTACTAGGCTCAATCGTCGTAGGTGCCTTCTTCCACAATTGTGGATTCTCAACCTCAGCTTCCTCTTGCCATTGTCGCCGCTTCTCAAAACGGCTGCAAGCCTTCTTCACCGCCGCCCAGTCCGCTATCAAACCATTTGGTTGTGTTTCGTCCTCCAAGAAACTGCCCAATTCTTGCCGATCTTTCGCATGCATTACCTTTAGGAATAGTAAGACTTTATCTCCGTCGAGAACTCGTTGCTCGACACTCGGAAGTCGGTTGTACTTCTAGTCGAATTCGGCATAAATTCCCGATGCACACAGATTCTTCCCTTTCTTCTCGATCCAATTCATTAACGTATGTCGAGTCATCCGCGATGCCTCTTCAAGCATGTATTCAGTGAGAAGAGCCCTTTCGAACTCCGCCCAAGTTGCATGCTCGTTTTGGATCTCCATCACGTGCTCACGGATCCCGGGTTCTACCACACGCTTAAAGCTTGAAATTTGTTTTGAATCATGGACATCTCTTTGTTGCATCTCGTTCCAGTAGGTAGCAAGGAAATTTGTGATGTTCTTCCCACCGAATCTTCCAACTGTCTCCACAGTTTGGTCAACAGCTTTGTCGACTAAAGCCTCCCGATCTCTCTCTTTCAGCATGAATTCGACGACGGACACCATGCCTTTCGTCAATTCTTCTCCTTGAGTTCCACTTATCGAAACCATCTTCTTACTTGATATCCTCCTACTGCCTTGTTTCACGTCGGGTTCACCAAAGATGTCGCGGAAATACGACGAGGATACGTGAACTTTGAGGCAGGACCCCAGGGCCTCCGACCGGAAGATATCAGATTCGTATGATTATATTAAACAATTAAGACAAAATGATAAAGATTCACAAATTTCATTAATAAAGGGAAAGAAAGATTACAATTAATCCCAAGATTGGTATTACAAAAATTTGCTAATGGAGATTACTAGAGTAATAGATTAGAAGAAATGAAATATGCATTTAATTAGAATATTAGGTTTTTTAGCTTCAATTCAAAAATTAGGGTTTATGACTTCCGTAAGGAAATTTAGGGTTCTTAGCTTCGATAAGATAAGAGAGCTCCGAAGGAAAAGAAGAACAATATAATATGGAGAGAGCATATCAGTATCAAAAAAAAAATGGAATTATATATGGAGTTCCTCGTTGATCATATGCCTCCACTTTTTGTTGCTTGGCCTCTACTTTTAGTTACATAGCTTTTCTTTTCGTTGAATCTATTTTTGGTTGCATGGCTTTATCTTTAGTTGCTTGCGACCGTCCACTTGACCTTTACTTTAGTCTCTTTTACCTTTCTTTAAATAGCCACATGATCCTTTCATCCGTTTGATTGGCGTCCAACCTCGTACGGTTGTCGGTTCCGCCCGATCGCCGCATCCCTCGCCGGCCGGTTCCATTTGCTTGCCGACCGGTTCCGGTTTTCTTGCCGGTTCCAATTCCGGTTTTGCTTGCCGGCCGGTTCCGGTTTTGCTTGTAAATCGGTTCCGGTTTTGCTTACCGGCCGATTCCGGTTTGCATACCGGTTCCAGTTCCAGTTTTGCTTACCGATCGGTTCTGATTTTACTTGCCAATCAGTTCTAGTTTTGCTTGCCGGTTCTAGTTCCGGTTTTGCTTGCCGGTTCCGGTTCCGGTTTTGCATACCGACCAGTTTCCGGTTTGCATACCAACCGGTTTCCAGATTTGCTTACCGGCCGGTTTCCGGTTTCCGGTTCCGGTTTTGCATACCGGCCGGTTTCCAATTTGCATACCAACTGATTTCCGAATTTGCTTACCGACCAGTTTCCGGATTTGTTTACCGGCCAGTTTCCGGATTTAGGGAATTTGGCCACCATCATCCATCAAGACAAGGTGGCCAAAGTGCTCTTAGAACAAATGAAGAATGAGTGAGCTCAAGGTGCTTATATAGCCAGGGCCTTAAGTTTCCTATCTATGTGGGATAGTTCTAATTTTCCTATCTTCTCAAACTTTATTTTCACATAACTTAATATGTATTTCTCCATTTTGTATATAGTAAAATACGTTTGGAAGCTCTTGAGTATATCCATCTTTCTATAGTAAGCTACTAATCTAATCTATAATAATTATTTCATTATTTTTTTTACATAGTGTGTGAAGATTCACACGACACCGGACAAAGAAAACTAGCAAGCACCGGATGAAGCAGAACCGGAAAGAGCCGGATGAAGAAGGTCGGTGAGAGTCTCTCACCGGATAAAGAGACATATTTGTAAATAGAAGAAAGTATAAAAAATATATATATTACATGCATAGGCCAAGATTCGAACCTTGCACCTCCATGTTAATAATGTTAAACCTTATCATTATACTAGCGTATTATGAATTTTAAAGTTATACTAAACTTTATCCCATGTAAAATTTCTAGACATGCATGGTACAAAAAGTTATTCATGCATAGACACTCGAGTTAAAAGAAAAGATGAGATAGAAAGCTAATCATGCACATGTAATGTGCATGAAAACTAAAGATAGAAAAAGCATGATGCTTGCATGTGATAAACTTAGACTCTTCCAATACTATATAAGGAAGAGAGAAACATGTATAGAGGTTGTTGATTATTTTACAAGGATTTTGATCAATCTAATATATTCGTGGGATTCACGATTTTTTTCCATCTATTTCTCTCTTACATTCTAAGTATCAATTAATACACTATACTCGTGAGATTCACGAGTTTCATATCTTCTTTCAAATATTTCTCTTTCTTGCAATCGATTCATAAGGAACCTTATCTCATATTCAATCAAATATTTCTTTCTTACAATATATTTCATATTCTTAATTGCCTTAGAATTTTCTTTCCTCCTAGTCCAAAACCCCAGCGGTTCCCACCCGACTCACGCAATGATCCGGAGTCGAAAGGCACGACAACGGTAGACCAGAACTTTGTTCCCGTTCTAGCAGTTTCATTTTTATTTTTTCCGACTCTAATTCCAGCCGATGCAGCATAGTGTATCGCATCCACATGAGTCGCCTCAGCATCTTCCATAGATTTCTTCATTCCCCCCCTTCCGAAATTCACCTGCAGGGGTCTTCGAGTTTCAGTCGAGCAGATCATGTTGTCATCCATGTATACGATATTTTGTCAGATGTCCTCCCGAAGGCTTGTGCACTCCCTTCTCTTGTGGTCCAAGTTGTAGCACCACACACATCTAAAGGGTTCTTTTCCTTTCGGGCCCCAATGATTCATGTTCGCTAGTGTAACCATCTCGAACTTCTTCGCCAGTTCTTCAATGATGTCATCATCAATCTTCTTTTCTTCCGGGATGCTTTGTTTGGACGGCTCAACTACTTTCGGTTGTCTTGTTTTCTCCGCGACAATCAATCCCGCCAAGTCGGTGTCATCAACCCACTAACGAGGCTTGTCAAGCCTATTGCATGCTCGCTTCACCGCAACCCAGTCCGTGAAAAGCCTGTTCACTTGGGTATCATCTTCGAGGAGAGTACCCAGTTCTCGTCTCTCCTTTGTATCCACAGCCTTTAGGAAGTACAAAGTTTTGTCCTCCTAAAGTAGCAGAGGATCTGTGGCCAAGAGGCAACTATACATCTGGTCGAACTCGTCGTACACCCTCGAAGCGCTCATCTTCTTATTCTTCTTCTCTATCCACTTCATCAAGACATGTGGAGTCGTCCTCGACAAATCTTCTGTTGCGAACTCCGCTAATATCGCTTTCTCGAACTCCGACCACGTTGTCTTCCCTTCTTGAAGCTCAATGACGCGCCTTTGGATGTTGTTGGCGACCACTCTCTTGAAACTTGTGATTTGACGCACTTCAAACACGTCCCTCTGATTCATCTCCCTTTTGTATGCATCAAGGAACTTCCTAATGTTCCTTCCATTAAATTGACCCTCGACCTCCACGACACGGTCGACAACCTTCTCCATGCTCGCATCATTGTCTTGAGATCTCATCATTTGTTCGACGATCAGCATCATCCTTTCGAACTCTCTCACTTGATTGCTTGAGGACGCCATCTCCAAGTATCGGTTGATTCTTGACTTGATCCTTCCTGCCACCTCTTTCACGTCGGGTTCACCACTTAAGATGTCGTGAAGATCCGTCACTATGTGCAGATCGTGAGGCGGAACCGTCGGGCTTCTAGACCGGAAGGACTCGAAGTACGCACTAGCTTTAGTGAGAAAGGATTTAAGATAGATTGAGAGAGAGAGAGAGAGAGAGATTAAGATTAAGATTCCAATTTTGAAATAGATTCAGAACGATTGAAATAGAAAGAGAGATTAAGATTGAACTCTTGTCTTTAGATTTGAAGAACAAGGTATATCATCAAAAGGATAACGAATTTTCTTCCTAATATTAATTTTGATATCAAGTACAAAGCTTGCTTGATTAATACCTAGCCCGTTTTCCCTCTCCATCCACTCTTTTATAGATGCCCCCATGCATATGATGCTTGTGAGGGTGCAAGACATGCATGAGATGCATGTTTGCCACTTGGCGCTCATGTATTACATGTCATGCATGATAACCATGTCACTCAATCGAGCTCTAACATGAAAATTTACATGTGAACATATAATGATAGTAAAAACATTTATAAAGACATGACTTGGCTTAGTGGTAAGTTCATTGCCTCCTATCTTGGAGGTGCAAGTTTCAAGCCTTGCTTGCATCCCTTTGATTACAAATTTCTAATAGGTTTTTTAGTCTGGATGATTTTGTTCTTTTCACACCGAAATCGTCACGATCAACCTATCCGATCGATCTGTCTATCTGGTCCGCTTCCGACCCGGTGATCCGGTCTATCCGTTTCGGTTCCGGTTTCGATGTCGGTTTTGGTTCCATTGCCATCCGTCCGTTCCGATTCCGGTTTCGTTGCCGTTCGGTGCCGGTTTCGGTTCCATCGTTGTGGCCGTCTAGTTCCGATTTCAGTTCCACCAAAACCATTACAAGTAGTTAAGCCACAGTATAGCCAAGAACATTATGTGTTCCACTCATAGATAAAAAGTAATAAGTTTTGGCTCTGGTTATATATCGTGGGATCCTGATTTGTCCT
Source organism: Azolla caroliniana (assembly GCF_043228905.1). Classification (NCBI taxonomy): domain Eukaryota; kingdom Viridiplantae; phylum Streptophyta; class Polypodiopsida; order Salviniales; family Salviniaceae; genus Azolla; species Azolla caroliniana. Next base: position 9,426 of record NW_028230529.1, on the reverse strand, counting down.
ATCTATGTGGGATATCTCACAGTTTTTGTTTTTCTCTTCTTCTTCTCAAACTTTACACTCACATAACTTGACACTAAGTTTTCCATTTCACATGTAGTAAAATGGATTCAGAAGCTCTTGAAGACATCCATCTTTTCGTACCAAGATATAAAATAATATCTTCATTATTATTGTTTCATATTGTGTGTGAAGAACCACACTCGATTTTGTACATTCCATGCAATTTTCACACCGTTGCCGAAAATCTTCATGACAACGGCAACTCGCAAGCTTCAACTCCGTCAAGAGTTGAACAGTATTCAACAGAGGGACATGTCAATCAGCAGTTACACCTTGACGATCAAGGAGTTGTGTGATGCCCTTGGGTCGACCAATGCCAGCATTGACGACAATGAAATGGTGCAGATATGTCTCGTAGGCTTGGCACCTTGGTTTGGCACAATAAGGTCGACTGTTCTCGCAAGAGAGAAACCTCCCTCCTTTGATCTCCAGTCAATGTTACTAGTCAAAGAAAACCACGTCCGAACAAGGATCAATGTGCACGACGTAGACATGCTCTATTCGAACTCAGATGGAGTAAGAGGACAAGGTGGTGGCAGAAGAGGCTGATTCGAGCAAGGCAAACACAACCAAGGGTAGTCCCATGAGCACAAGTTCTATTATCGACAAGATGTCACGAACATGTGAGGAGGAGCCTTGGGTAGAAGGGGGAGCAATCATGATAGACCCAGCCAACAGAACAACTCTGTCCATTGCGAATATTGTGGCAAATTTGACCACTACAAGGCAGAGTGTCGGAAAAAGAAAAGTGAGACAGCATTCACGAGCCAACAACTCACAAATTACGCCTCAAATTCTGACTTCGACGATCATGGAGGAATGTTCCTGATGTGGCATAGAGCAAATTCGATGAAGGAATCGTGTTCGACCAGCACCTCCACTTCCGAAGATGTATGGTTTGTCGATTTGGGTGCGTCAAATCACATGACGTCTCATGTAGATTGGTTTCGAGAATTCCGAAAACCCAATCAACCCGACTATGTTGGCAATGCCCGATTCAGCATGTCAACAATGTCTCATTCAACGAAGAGGGCAATCAGACCTACATCAAAAATGTCTTACATGTTCCAACAATAACGAAGAATCTGGTCTCGATCGACCAAATCGTGAAACAAGGCATGCAAGTCCGGTTCAACGATGGAGGATACTTCATCGAAAAGGAAGGCCAAATTATCACTCGTGATCGAAGAGAAGGTCGAATATTCATCCTTGACTCTTATCAGATGAAATCGGCAATGTATGCCAAGGGTCGTAAAGCCGACACCGCCGTAGAGTTGTGGCACAAACGAATCGGCCACATCAATCTCCAAAAGCTCAAAGGAATGCAGTCGAAAGGAGTCGTCATTGGATTTCCAGCTTTTACTGAACTGTTCTTGTTCTCACCTCTTCCAACTTTACGTGGGAAGCATCTGACATTAACATAGAGACTTTCGTCTCCATGCTCTTGGTGTCCATACCAGAATGGCACTTTTTTCTTCAACAAATGCCGATAAATATTGAAAACAGAGGAATTGAATCGAAGGACTTTATTGAATACCTCGTTGGGCTTTCTCAAAACTTCTCAAGCAACAATAACACCACTTAATCTCAGCCTCGCTTCTGTTTGAAATCCATCAGAGGAAAACTTCCTTTTATTTTTGGATATGACAGAGGGGGGTTGCTCCACAGTGCTCTGCAGCTTCAGTGGCTTATTATGCACAAATGAGGATAGCTTTCGTGCATCAGCTGCACATACTGGCTTTAAAATGAACTCCTCCGCTCCATCCTTCAAACATCTGGAGATCCATGAGAAATAAAAAAGAAGCAAGACAGTAAATGCTAACATGCAATATGAAAGAAATGATTTTATATATCCCATAACAAAATCATAATTTATAGTGGTACAGCTTATGCTTAAGCTAAAAAGTATATACATGAAGATGTATGTCACTAGTGGTAAAGCTTATGCTTTAATAACAATTTAAGGTTGTCGGTTCAAGTCTAATGTGATGGCTCTATCTGTCTAATCTTCATAAAGATTGTTCATGTTTTGAGATTTGAAATACAACAGTAAGCAATGGTAACAACATTATAAACACTGTCATAAAGTTCAAAATACAGCATCCAAACAAACTATTGAAACAAGCAGTAGAAAACATTCACAAAGTTCAAAATGTTCACACCTAAAAAAAATATCGAAACAACATTTACACACTTTCATAAAGCTTAGAATATCAACATCTACAGACATTATTGAAACAAGCAATAAATAACCATGAAAATGTGACAGATAAAGACAATAATAAATTAATCAATTTTATATTTTATTATCTCACCTTTCAATGCGGCTTGGAACATTTTCAGATGACATTATTACGACAGGTATATCTCCATACACATTCGACTCCTGCAATGAGATGACGTGATGAATGAAAATCACATCCAGGCCAATGAAATAATTAGCAAGGATTTTAATAATCAAGACATAACAACAAAATAATGGAAAACTACCTTGATTTGTCGAAGAAGCTTGTACCCTGACATCTCCGGCATACAGTAATCAGTAAATATCAAATCAATCTGTTTAAAAATAAAAATAAAAAGTTATTTTGCTTTTGATAAAAGACTCACTTGTTGTAGTTAAGCAAAATCAATGAACTCTCCAAAGAGGAAATAAAAGAACAAAGAAATCTGTGCTCATATTGCCAATAGAAATAGAGTTTAAACATTACATTGTTGTTTACAGAGTCAAGTACTTCCAAAGCTTTTCTTCCACTGTCCACGGCTGTGACTGTAAGCCCACAATTTGAAAGAGATCCATGAACAAAACATGGCATAACATATAGCACGCAAAAGAAGAGATATTCTTAACAAATTTGTGTCCCAGTGCAATTAACTCAACTGTTGCAGATACACGCATGCAATAACTACACCACAAAGGGGTAACAAGTTTCCTCTAGGCTTGATTAACTCTTCATAGAGTAGTTAGGTGTATCAACATAGCATAAGCTAAAGGTGATAGTCCCCATGGCTGTAGATAGAGAACCAGGATTTGTGTATATTTAGAGAGAGAAATTTAGTTACTCTTGTGCTAAGGAGACAATTACGTCAAAGATATTACCTAATTTAAGAACCATGTGAACCTTAAACGATAAACCCTAATAAACCTCATAATGGTTAAACGATGTATGCAAAAAAAAAAACATGAACTGGAAGTGGGTCATTTGTCTCTCTTTCTTTCCCAAAACCTGACAAAATGAAGCCTTGATTGCATATTCAAATAGGTGCCTCCCACCTAGGTATGTAGAAGTTCGTAGTACTGGTTGTACATTGTATAGAAACAGGAGGGAAATTGGGCTCTTTTCCTTCTTTCATAACCAGGCGAGAATCTTCTTGTGTGTGTGTGTGTGTGTGTGTGTGTGTGTAGAGAGAGAGAGAGAGAGAGAATGAGAGATGGAATGTACAGATACCTTTGTAGGCAGCTGCTTTCGTTAACAGTTTTTCAATGATTTTCCGATCGATTGGGCTGTCGTCTACCACAAGAACATGGATAGGAAGAGGGGAGGAAGGAGAAGAAGAAGAAGAAGAAGAAGAAGAACCATCATTTCCATCTTCAACTTGATCATCCTTGCTTTTCATCGCTTTTTCCATGGTTTCTGGCCCATTCAATACAGGCAGTACGCAACCCTGCTCTTCTTGGTGGTGGTGTTCCGCCATTTTCGATCGCCTTGGGAAGCAAAGACAGAAAACAAAACAGAACTCAAGAGGAAAAGAGAAACAGAGGAAGAACACACGAATGCGTATGTATAAGGAGAGGAGCTTACAATACAGCCAAAGCTTCAGAGAGAGAAATCAGAAGAAAGAGGGGGGGGGTACATAAGACAGGACAAAGAAACAGAGGTTCATCAGAGGGCTCTGAGAGAGAGAGAGAGAGAGAGAGAGAGAGAAGGTTTGTGGTAACTTGTAAGTTGAAGGTCTCTTGGTTTAGGGGTTTGTTGGTTTAGCTCTCTTTTTTCTTTAATTTTTTGGGTGATAACAAACAATTATATTAATAAATATAATATAAATGTGTGTAAAAAACACTACTTACAATGGGTGTGACCATGAAGTATGGTCACCCACTAACTACACTACACTACATGGGTAATGGAAGATGTTGAATTGCCAATAGGCAATACGAACATTCCACCGATGAAAGGATTTCCACTTGCTCCAATAAAGAAAATTGTCACATTAGTACTCTCTTCAACTTTCGTAGATATGCTTTCACTCCATGTCTACCATCGAATACAAAAGCGTTGCACATATTCCAATTATGACGTGTAAAAAGAACAACGTGCGGAAGCAACAGAAAGCAGAACGTAGGAAAACACAAGTTTAATGGAGAGCTTGGACACACACACACACACAGAGTACGCGGGAGAGACAGAGAGAGAGTCAATACACACAACTCTATTAAAAAATAATACTCAATCTGTGTTGGGATTACGGTCCCTCCGGATGGGATGGTCGGATGTCCGGGAATCGGGAATGAAGACCCGAATGAGGAGTACCCGGTTTCGGATCCGGATGATGAAGACCCCGGCTACGGAGCCGGATGATGAAGACCCCGGTTTCGGATCCGGATGATGAAGACCCCGGCTACGGAGCCGGATGACGAATGTACCCGGAGAGAGATCCGGATGCGGGGACATATTTGTGAATATGTTTGCCAAGGGCCCTCGAGGCTATATTTGTAAGTAGCCCGAAAGTCATATGTGTATAAATATGACTTAGGGCAAACAGTTTTTGCTGTTGTTACTCATTTTCTGGTTTTCCACTTAGAGGGAGCTAAGTGAGCAGCAGAGAGAGAGAGAGAGAGAGAGACGAAGAGGTCGTTGCCTCTGTGTATTACCGCCGCCTGTGGCGAAGACAGTGAGCTCAAGGTTGTTGCCTTGTAGCTTCACCATTGTACATCTCTGTTTGTAGTGATAGTTGGAGTTTGAGGACTCCCGTGGTTTTTTCCCATTTAGGGTTTTCCACGTAAAACATCCAGTGTACTCTTCTCTCCATTGACTTCGTGCATTTTGTATTTCCTGTTTTCTGTGAGTTAATCCTATTCCTCGGTTGTGGCCGAGCATTGCCTTCAACAATCTGTACATAGGATGTGCTTAGTGAGCACTATTATACAAGTTCATACGGATTGACAGAAGTATTGACACGTACTTCAATGCTCATAAATGAGCTCTACACAAACTCCCAAAATATATTCCTACGCGGAATATCTTTCTAACAGCCTCGCGGTTTACGCATCGCTATGGCTTCTCGTTATATACCGGTTTACGCACCGGTTCGGCCTAACTGATCGGTCCCTACCGATCCAGTTCTCGGCTTGCACAGCCAATCCGGCCAATGTTGAGCTTGTATCTCAACACTCCCCCTCAAGCTCAACTTGAGGCTCTTCTAGTTCTTCCGGATAACCACTTCGGTTTCTTCTAGCTTCACGCCTCGCTTGTGCTCCTCGACCTTCCGATTGGTGTGTATGCTTGTGCGGCCCTTCTCAGCTCCCTTGTTATCGCGGTGTTGGCGCCTCTTCGGCTGCCCTTTCTTTCGCTTGGCCCTCAGTTTAGGGTTTAGGGTTTAGGGTTTTTCACTAACGGGCGTGGAAGACAAGCTTCTTCACTAACTGGATGCTGCTGAGGTTGTCATAGTAGATCATCGTCGGATCGGACACCTCCACCTGCAGATCCTTAAGTAGTCGTTTCAGCTAGATGGCTTCGCATGTTGCGGCAACCGCTCCTCTATACTCGGCTTCGGTGCTCGACAATGCAACTGTTGGCTGCTTCTTGCTACTCCACGCATCGCAACTCTCCCAAGAGATAACGCGAATCCGGATGTGGATCGGCGATCGCCGACGTTTCTGGCCCAATCAGCATCGGTGTAACCGACTAACTGCGCGGCAATATCAGTCTGATATAGTAGCCCCCGGTCCTTAGTGTCACTGATGTACCGGAGTACGCGTTGTGCGCATTGAAGGTGCTCCTCGGTTGGCCGCGCCATGAACTGACTAATCACACCGACCGGGTAACTGAGGTCTGGTCGAGTGATAGTCAAGTAGATGAGGCTTCCAACAATCTGTTGGAACCTCTTTGGGTCACAAACCTTTCCGGAGTCGGGGCGAAGCTTGATGGTTCTATCCCAGAGGAGTCGAGACGGACTTACAGTCAGCCATCCCGAACTTGAAGAGCATACCCAACATTTAATATCGTTGGTTGATTAGTATGCCTTCGGGGGTATGGATCACTTCAATCCCGAGGAAGTAATGAAGGTCCCCCAGGTCCATGTAAAATGATGCCGCGAGTTGGAGCTTTATGCGGTCAATTTCACCTAGGTCGGCGCCGGTGATGACCAAGTCATCAACATAGAGTAAAATACTAACCGACCCGAGTCGACCTTGCCGAATGAACAGTGAAGAGTCCGATTTAGACGTCGCAAATCCCATCCGACGCAATCGCTGCGTGATTTATCAAGCATGTGGGGCTTGCTTTAGTTCGTAAAGGAACTTCTTCAACTGGCAGACCGCCGAAGTGTTCATTCCGGAGTGAAATCCGGGGTGTTGTACCATGTACACATGTTCCTCAAGCTCGCCTTGCAGGAACGCATTCTTGACATCCATTTGATGTAAATGCCACCCCTTTGCCGCTGCTACGGCTAGCAGAACACGCACGGTAGTCATCTTCGTGACAGGTGCGAAGGTCTTGTCATAGTCGATACCGTGTTGTTGCGCGTAGCCTTTCGCTACTAATCGGGCCTTGTATCGGTTGACAGAGCCGTCGGTGTTGTACTTGATCTTGTACACCCACCTACATCCGATCGGCTTTACACCCTTCGGTGCGTCAACCAGGTCCCAAGTTTCATTTTCCGCCAATGCGCGCATCTCTTCCTCCATTGCGACACGCCAATTTGCGTCCTTCGCCGCTTCTATGTAGCTCTCCGGCTCACGCACTTCTGTTACACGCATCATGTACACATAGTGATGCGCCATGTACTCATTGTATCTGAACCGCACAACAGGGTTCTTCTGGCGGGTAGATCGACGTAATTGCTCATTAGCCGATGTTGAGGCTTTCTTGGTCGACACAGACTTCTCTCTCGAAGGCCCATCCTCGCTCCTCTCGGAGTCGGATTCACGTTGATCTGACGCACCCTTATCCGTGCCGTACTCCGACATCTTCTTCTTCCCTTTTTCTTTGCGTGTAAACCGTCTCCTCGGCTTCCTGCGCGGGGAATGCATGGTCGAGTTTCCACTGCTCGCCGGCTCTTCTTCGGACTGGTCAAACCGACCCAATCGCTCGTTCGGTCCACTTAGCCGAAATGAAATCGGACTCTCATCGAGGGTCTTGATTTCGCGGTCATCCGGAGGCATTTCAACCTCGTTGACCTCATCATCAAAACTCGGGTCCGGAGATCCGAGGTTGGAGTTGAGGTCCAGAGTCGGAGGCAAGTACTAGGACACGGACTCGTTAAACACAACATCACGGCTCACGTGAGCTTGTTTGGTTTGGGGGTTATAACACTTATAACCCTTCTGTTCATCCGAATAGCCTACCAAGATACACTTCTCAGCTTTCGCGTCCAACTTCCTCCGTTTCTCCTTCGGCACATGCACATACGCAATGCTACCGAAAACTCTCAAGTGTCGTAGATTCGGCTTTCTTCCGAAATACAGCTCATGCGTCGACACTTTGTCTCTGATCCGATTTTGGATGTAGACCGCGGTTCATATCGCCTCGGCCCAATAGAACTTGGGCGAGCTCTTTTCTTCCAGCATTGCCCATGCCGCTTCCACAACCGACCGATTTTTCCTTTCAGCTACGCCGTTTTGCTCCAGCGTATACTTGCAACTAAATTCGTGCTGAATTCCCATTTGTTACAAATAACTGTTGAATTGTCCGGAAAAGTACTCTTTTCCGCCATTCGACCGTAGGCACTTGATCTTTCTCCCTTTTTCCCTTTCTACGAAGCTTTTGAGGTATTAGAAACAGTCGAAGACTTCACTCTTCTTTTCAGTGAGATAGATCCACATGTGCTGCGTGTAGTCGTCGATGAAGGAGACAAAATATCGACTCCCGCGAAGACTAACATTCTGTGTCAGCCCCCATACATCCGAATGTATCAAGTCGAGCTTGTTCCGGCTCCAGTTACGCTCGTTTAGGAAAGGAAGTCGGTGTTGCTTCCCTAGCTCGCAGGCTTCACAAATTTGGGCCTTCCGACCACTGAATTTGGGCAATCCGAACACAACTTGTTTCGATTGCAAGTCCTGAAGCCTTTGATCGTTGACGTGGCCTATCCGGTTGGGCCATAAGTCGATATCCAACGCGACTTTTTGTCCTTTTGCAAACATTGCGGTGCCAACGTCATTGGTGTCAAGGATAAACATCCTCCCGTCTCTGCGTCCTTGTGCAATAACTTGGACTTCCTCCTCGATGAAGCACCCGAGATGCACAAACCGGACTTGCATCCCCTGGTCGACAATTTGCCCGACCGACACCAGATTCTTCGTGATTGTCAGGACGTGTAACACGTTCATGAGTTTCCCTTTTTGCTCGACATGGCTCAGGGGAACTTCACCGACATTCTCGATCGGATGTGGACTGTTGTCTCTTGTTGCGACTACTCCCGGTTGCATCGGTTTCTCAAGGTATGAGAAGCACTCCTTATGGCTCGTCATGTGGTTTGATGTGCCGGAGTCAACGTACCACACCTCGTCCGATTTCGCGGTGGTCTCCTTCATTGAGTTCGCCTCGTGTCTCGTCACGAAGGCTGCCCCCTTTTTGACTTATTCGGATCCTTCGGCGTAGTGCGATCGTTGCCAATTTACTTTGTCAATTTGTCCGGATCTAGATCTGGTTTTCTCCGAATCGGCACACTTCTTCCAACACTCGCTCTCCTTGTGGCCTTTCTTGCCACAATACCAGCATTCCGTGACGGGTTTCCCTTGCTGGTTCTTGTCGCCTCGACTCCCCTTGTTTCCGGAGGGTCCGGACTTACCGTCGGCATCACTTCGGTGCCATCTTCCTTGATCCCGTCGTCCGCCACGACCACGGGGCCTATCTCCCTCTGTGTACAACATCTTGCTATCGGCATGCGTACTCGTCGACGCACCGGCATGGTTCTCCTCTATAAGGAGCATCGATTGTAGGTCGAAAAACGACGACATATTCTCCCGTGTGCACACAATAGTTCGGAATGCTCTGAACTTCGACGCCAGTACCCCGAGACAGATCTACACCATTTCGCCTTCCTCGACATTCACATTGATGGAGGCTAAGGAGTCGCATATATCTTTGATCTTCAAGGTGTAATCAGCCACCGACAAATCGCGTTGTCGCAAGTTGCTCAACTCTT